>NW_026128507.1:0-8611 GCF_022985175.1 Labeo rohita
AGGTAGACTTCTCATTCAGTATTCATCTGAGAGTTCCATTTTGAAAATCGACCCTGATAGTTTAGGAGACCTGACAAGCCCAAAAGATCCTGCTGTAGCATGGCATGTGAGAACAGTTCGTGATATGTGCCAAGAGAAATTAGGCAGGGAACTAGCACAAAGATATTTAGATGAACTGAGCACTATCCCAGGAAGTGGCAGAGCAGCATTCCTACTTGCTCGACAGAAAGAACTTCAGAGTGTCCAGCTTCATTCAAGTGACTTGCAAGCTGCTGAGGCAGGTCCACATACTACTGTTCACAGTCCTCATGATTCAGGAAGAACCAATGTTGAATTCAACCCTGCCGAGTCTATTGTAGCTCCAGCTACAGTTCCAAACTTTTCCCCCTCATATGTGCCACAGAGCCCTGTGCACGTTGACGAAAGCATGTTCAACCCTCCACAGATTCAGAAGGTAGTTGTGGAGCATGTCATCCGTAATGAGTCTTCACACTCACCTTTGAGGCAGAGCCGGATCCGCACATTCTCCGGCAGAATCCCTAAGCCAAATGGGGAGGTTGATTACGAGAACCTGAGTACGAGGCGTACTCAGGTTGATCTTCTTCTTTCTGACCCATCTTCATCAGATTCTCAGAAAGTGAGGATAATCTTAGAAAGTCTGCTTAGCCCAGCAGCTGACATTGTTAAGCCCTTAGGTGTAAATTCTTCACCTAGCTCTTACCTTAACCAGATTGAATCCGCTTTTGGTGTAGTAGAAGATGGAGAAGAGCTTTTTGCAACTTTTCTTAACCTAAATCAAAATGCTGGAGAAAAACCATCGGCATACCTGCAAAGACTGCATACTCTTCTTACCCGAGCAATATCTAGAGGCGGAGCCAGTGCCGTTGACTCCCGTAAACATTTGCTTCGCCAGTTTTGTCGAGGGTGCTGGGACCAGACCATGATAATTGGACTTCAGCTTGAACGTCTTAAAGACCATCCACCTCTTTTCTCTGAACTTCTCCTCTCTGTTAGAACAGAAGAAGATAAACGGACAGCAAAGTTAGATCGAATGAAGAAACACCTTGGTAGCACAAAAGCTGCTGCACATGCTCACTCCATGTATGGCATACCTGTCAATGTAGAGCCCCAGTCTGAGCCCTCGCTGAAGTGCCAAAAGGATGAAACTCAGAAACTTAAAGGAGAAATAACTGCACTGAAGAAACAAGTTGCGTATCTGTCAAAGAAAGGTGAGACAAAAGAGTAGGAAGTTGAGTGTGTAAGGAACTCTAAGGAGGACGAAGTTACTGGTAAATGTCTTGTAGCTAGCCCCAATGCAACATCTGATTCTAATCTCATGCCAAGGCCCTGGTTCTGCTTTAAGTGCGGGGAGGATGGACACATTGCGGGACGCTGCAGTAAGGAACCCAACCCTGAACTTGTTCGCAAAAAGAATTCACAGCTAAGAGAAAGACGAGAGAAGTACAGGAACATGCACGAGACATCTCAGTTTTCTTTAAACCTGTAGCAGCTCCTGCTGCGGGACACCCCAGGAGCTGCCAGCCTTTTTAACCGTCCCACATTGATGGTCCATGAAGCTGGCAAATATGCTAGAGAAAACGAAGGAAATAGTGGGTTTAAAGATGAGTTCTTGCCACAAGGTCTTATTGGTCATCGTTGCATTGCTTCTGTTTTTGTCGAAAGGCATTGAGTGTGAGTCTCTTTTAGACACAGGGTCTCAAGTCACAACTGTTTCAGAGACATTTTACTTGACCCATTTTCCTTCCCTTCCAATTCAACCAATTCATGCTTTGTTTGAGGTTGAAGGTGCAGGAGGCCAGCACGTTCCCTACCTTGGCTACATCCAAGTTCTCATAACCTTCCCTTGTACTGTCATAGGTGCAGAGGTGGAATTTTCTTCTCTTGTACTCGTTGTTCCAGATTGTCACTTCAACAGTAGAGTCCCACTGCTGATTGGAACAAATGTTCTTGACCGCCTGTATCAGCAGGGTGTAGAGAAAAAGGGTCCAAGTTCTTCCAAAATCCCAGTGCCAGCAGTGACTATGCTTTGCTTTTTCAGCGTGTTGCTCAAAATTATGAGAGTGGAAAGCAATCATTTCAAGTTAGAGTTCCAGTGAAAAATCACATCACTATCCCTGCCAAACAGAAAATCTGTATCCCTGGACAAGTGAGGATAAAGAGAAGCATTTCAACAGCTTTATTTGTTTTAGAGCAACCTGAGACTTTTCCCTTGCCGGGTGAGCTATTAGTGGAAAATGCTGTGGTGAATGTCCCATACCGAGCTTGTTCCAAGATTCCTGTCACTCTAAAGAACATGACTGAACATGATATTACTCTTCATCCCAAGCGTGTGATTGCCGAGATGGCAGCTGCTCATGTTCTTCCTCTGAAGCCTGATGTACTGTCTTGCTCTAATCAGTTGTCCTCTGGGAAGTTGGTGTTCAATCTTAATGACTCGCCGATTCCTCAAGAGTGAAAGAAGCGTATCTCTGATAAATTAAATTCTTTACCAGAAGTTTTTGCAGTTGATGAGTTGTCATATGGCCATACTACTGTAGTGAAGCACCACATCAGACTACAGGATGAGACACCTTTTAAGGAACGTCCAAGACCGATTCATCCAAGTGACAGAGAAGCCGTTAGGCAACACCTTAGAGAGCTCCTTGATGCTGAAATTATCAGAGAGTCTGAAAGCCCTTTTGCATCTCCAATTGTGCTGGTTCGCAAGAAAAATGGACAAATTAGGCTTTGCGTTGATTACCGGAAGCTTAATATGCGCACAATTAAAGATGCATACGCCCTTCCAAATATAGAAGAGACTTTCTCAGCACTCAGTGGTGCTAAATGGTTCTCTGTCGTGGACCTTAAATCTGGATACTACCAAGTCGAAGTAGCCGACGAAGATAAGCACAAAACGTCTAAGGTTACGTATGTAACCCTGGTTCCCCGAAGGGAACGAGACGCCGCGTCGAAACGCTTTGGGAACGCCTTCAGCGTGACCGCGCTCTGAATCACGTGTACAATCAAACCAATGGAAGAACGAAACGTCACAGGTGGGTGACGTCACTGACCAGGAAGCATAAAAGCACGTGCGCCAGAACGAGCGTCAGCTTCCAGGAGAGAAGCAGCGCTCGCAGGGACGCAGGAGGATGGCTACGAGACGCGGCGTCTCGTTCCCTTCGGGGAACCAGGGTTACATACGTAACCTTAGACGTTCCCCTTCAGGAACTCGAGCCGCGTCGAAACGCTTTGGGAACGAGATGCCCACGCCGCCAGACCCCTAGTCCCTGCCTAGGATGTGCTAGGACAAAGGACAGAGGTACCAGGCGAGACCCGCAGGTCCAATTCATAAAACCTAACAAAGGTCAAAGGTGAGGACCATCCCGCAGCGTTGCAAATATCTTGCATGGGGACCCCAGCAAGAAAAGCTTTGGAGGCAGCCATGCTCCGGGTAGAATGGGCTCTGACCCCTAAAGGAGGAGGGAGGTCAGAAGCCTCATAAGCAGAAAGGATAGCGTCCACTAACCAGCGACTTAAAGTTTGCTTAGAAGCAGGGAGGCCCCTTTTTGGGGGGCCATAACAGACAAATAACTGGTCTGACTTTCTCCACCTGGCAGCCCTGTGGACGTATGCATCCAGCGCTCGCACTGGACACATACAATTAAGCTTCTGCTGGTCAGCATCCCGAAAGGGGGGAGGACAAAAGGCCTGGAGTACGACAGGCCGTGGTGTCAAGGTGGGGACCTTAGGGACATAACCCGCTTTTGGAAACAGGAAAGCTTTAGAGAGGCCTGGCGCGAAGTCCAGGAAAGAAGGGGCCACAGAGAGGGCCTGAAGATCCCCAACTCTCTTAAGGGAGGAAAGAGCTAAGAGAAGGACAGTTTTTAAAGTAAGGAATCTGTCCGAGATTTCCTCAACAGGCTCGAAGGGAGGCCTGCAGAGAGCCTCTAACACCACAGACAGGTCCCAAGAAGGGACACGAGGTCGTACAGGAGGCCTGAGCCTCAAAGCACCGCGGAGGAAACGTATAACGAGAGGGTCCTTTCCCACGGAAAGACCACCAAGAGGGGCGTGGTAGGCCGCAATGGCCGCCACGTAGACCTTCAAGGTGGAGTGGGATAACCCTGCAGACAACCGGCTTTGCAGGAACTCCAGCACTGAACCAACTGGGCAGTTAACTGGGTCTTGCTGGCGGTGTCCGCACCAAGAAGTGAAAAGTTTCCACTTCAAGGCGTACAGTTTCCTCGTGGAGGGAGCTCTAGATTGGAGGATGGTCTCAACAACCTCAGTTGAGAGACCGGAAGCTAAGAGGTGCGCCCCCTCAGAGGCCACACCCAAAGCTTCCACAGCTCCGGTCGGGGGTGAAGAATGGTACCCCCTGCCTGTGAGAGGAGATCTCCCCTGACGGGAATCTCCCAGGGAGAGCCGTCGAGGAGAGAAATCAGGTCCGAGAACCATACTCGGCCCGGCCAGTACGGGGCTACTAGAAGAAGGGACACCCCGTCCCGGCGCACTCTCTCTAGAACTCCCGGGAGCAGAGCGATCGGGGGAAAGGCGTACAGACGTAGCCTCGGCCACGTCTGCACCATGGCATCCAGCCCCAGGGGAGCTGGATGAACTAGAGAGTACCAGAGGGGACATTGCGTGTTCTCCCTCGTGGCAAACAGGTCCACCTGGGCTGGACCAAACACTCTCAGATCTGCTTCACCACCTCGGGGTGAAGCATCCATTCCCCGGGCCTCGGCCCCTGTCTCGACAGGATGTCTGCTCCCAAGTTGAGATGCCCAGGAACATAAACTGCTCTCAGCGAGAGGAGTTTGTCCTGGGACCACACAAGGATCTGGTGCGCCAGCTTGTACAAGGGGCGCGAACGCAGACCTCCCTGGTGGTTGATGTAAGAGACCACCGAGGTGTTGTCGGTGCGGACCAACACATGGCGGTCTCTTAGGTCCGGGAGAAAGTGTTTCAGAGCCCGAAACACGGCCAGCATCTCCAGGCAATTTATGTGCCACGTGAGTTGGCGACCGCTCCACAGACCGCGGGCAGGGTGGCCACTCATGACCGCTCCCCAACCGGTGAGGGACGCGTCCGTCGCTAGCGTTACGCGGCGACAAGGAGCTCCCAACACCGGGCCCTGAGACAAGAACCAAGGCTTCCTCCACATGTCCAGGGCACGTAGGCAACGCCGCGTGACCCTGATCATGCGAAGTGGGTTTCCCCTCAGGGAAAACTCCTTGGTCTTGAGCCACCACTGTAGGGGTCTCATGTACAGCAGGCCAAAAGGTATCACGTTGGACGCTGCTGCCATCAGACCCAGCAGTTGCTGGAACTGCTTGACAGTGAGTGACAGGCCTTCCTTCACTCTCTTGACTGCAGTGAGGATCGACTCGATCCGAGCAGGAGACAGACGTGCCTGCATCGTGGTCGAATCCCACACCACGCCCAGATAAGTGGTCCTCTGTAATGGAGAAAGCACACTTTTCTTGGCGTTCAGTCTTAACCCCAGCGCTTTCATGTGAGCGAGAACGACATCTCGATGCCGAACTGCCTCCATCTCCGACTGAGCTAGGATCAGCCAGTCGTCGATGTAATTGAGTATGCGGATGCCCTGGAGTCGCAGAGGAGCCAGAGCTGCATCCACACACTTCGTAAAAGTGCGGGGGGAGAGTGCTAGGCCGAACGGAAGAACCCGATATTGGTAAGCTTCGCCCCTGAAAGCAAACCTTAGGAACTTCCTGTGGTGAGGAAGGATGGAGACGTGAAAATATGCATCTTTTAGATCTATCGTGACAAACCAGTCCTCGGACCTGATCTGAGACACGACTTGCTTGATGGTGAGCATCTTGAACTTCAGTCTCTTGACTGAGAGGTTCAGCAGACGCAGATCTAAAATAGGACGCAGGCCCCCATCCTTCTTCGGAACAATGAAGTACCGGCTGTAGAACCCGGATTCTCTTTCGTGAGGAGGGACCACCTCGATGGCCTCCTTCCTCAGGAGAGTGGCTACTTCCTGTTCCATTACCAGACCCTGCTCGGGGCCCACCAGAGTGGGAGAGACCCCGTTGAACGGCGGAGGTGGTGCGCCGAACTGAATGCGATAACCTCGCTCTACAGTATGCAGGACCCAAGCAGACACATTGGGCAGTAGTTTCCACGCTGCCAAATGATCTACTAAGGGAACCAGCCTCTCGAGGCTGGCCTCTGGTGTTACAGGGGCCGCTGGAACGGTGTCCTGAAACGGTTGCCCAGCAGGAAGCACCTGAACCAGCGGTCCCAGAGACCCCCGCGGGGGTAGCGAGCTCCCCAGCCCCGCTACGTTGCCGGGCGGGAAAAACTGGGGTGGATGCTCGCTGGAGACCGCTGCGCCCTGAAACACTGGCAGGGTTGGCAGGGCGATCTCCCGGGGGCACGGGGGGGACCCGGACACCGAATACTGCGGTGCTACCCGTTTCCCCCCAGATGGGGCTGCCCCCGGCGGTCCCGACCCGTCAGGACCGCTTGGTCGAGGACCTCTTCGACTGAAGCACGACCCTCAGATCGGGCTTAGCCTGGGAGGTCCTCGACCTAGAGCGTTTGACCACTCGCTCTCGATGGGGAGGAGTGTGAGTGGCCACGCTCTGTTTTTGTGCTTCCCTGTACGAGGAGCTGGTAGACGGCCGGGGCTGCTCCGTCGCAGCAGCCCCACGAGCTGGATGACGGCGAGGGAGGAACCGCTGGAACGCCGCCGCTTGCTTACGCGCCTCCTGGTATCTGTCGACGACGGCATTGACGGCGTCGCCGAACAGACCAGCAGGCGAAAGCGGGGCGTCCAGAAGGAAGACCCTGTCCTTCTCTTTCATATCGGACAGGGTCAACCAGAGATGTCTCTCCGCGGCCACAAGGGCTGCCATAGACCGCCCAATGGCACGGGCGGTCTCCTTAGTGGCGCGGAGAGACAAATCAGCGGTCCTCCTGAGCTCAGAGATATCACTATCTTTGATCTCCTCACCCTCATCCAACTCTTTGAGCAGGTCAGCCTGGTACGCCTGTAACACCGACATGGTGTGCAGACACGCACCAGCCTGACCCGCAGCCGTGTACCCCTTGCCCACCAGCGCTGAGGTGACTCGCAGCGGCTTGGAGGGCAAGACCGGAGCCTTCAGAGACGATGCAGACTCGGGGGACAGATAGCTCGCGAGCGTCTGTTCCACCCGAGGCATCGCTCTGTACCCTCGTTCATCCAACCCCGCCACATAACCGTAATTATAGGAAGCGGGGATGAACAAACGGGACGAGAAGGGTGCATTCCACGACCTCGACACCTCAGTGTGGAGATCAGGAAAGAACGGAAGGCTCCGGCGCGCTGGAGGTGGTCGAGACCGCAGAAATCTCTCGTCCAACTTACTTTTCTGCGGTTCGACTAATGGCTCGGCGGGCCAATCGATACTGAGCTTGGCCACTGCCCGAGTCACCACCTCCAGTAGCTCCTCGTACTGGGGAAACTGAGGTGCTGCAGCCTCATCCACACTCACCACATCAACCTCCTCGGAGGAAGATATGGCGAGCGTGGAGGCCGACCCCCGGGGGGAAGAAACCGCAGTGCGGGCTTCCGATCCCGAAGGCCGGGCAGCGGATCTGGTGGGTGAGGCAGAAGATAGGGGGTCACCCGTCTCCATACCCTCCACCAGATCCAGTTGCGAACCCCACGAGTGCAGCCGCCGCTCCGCCTCGGCGGAAGCGGGACCGGACCCGCGGGGAACGCTGATGAAGGACCCCTCCGCGGAGAAGAGGTCCTTCCGGGAGCGGAGCAGACGCATAGGTAATGCATCACAATGCGGGCAATCGGCCCGCTCGAGGGCCGATGCCGCATGCTCCGCTCCCAGGCAAGCCACGCATAGAGCGTGTGTATCCCCGCTCGAGATGTAACGAGAGCAGGGAGGAACACACGCTCTAAAACCTGGCTTGCCAACGTTCTTAGTCTTGTCCTTGGCTTTCGACATACTGCCTCAAAATAAAATTGGTGCGAACTAGCAACCGAAAAAGAGACAGCACAGACAAACACAGAGCGCAGCTGAAAGACAGAAGCTGACGCTCGTTCTGGCGCACGTGCTTTTATGCTTCCTGGTCAGTGACGTCACCCACCTGTGACGTTTCGTTCTTCCATTGGTTTGATTGTACACGTGATTCAGAGCGCGGTCACGCTGAAGGCGTTCCCAAAGCGTTTCGACGCGGCTCGAGTTCCTGAAGGGGAACAGCTTGCATTTGAGTGAAGTACTTGTGTTCCTGGATGATCTTATTGTCTTTTCCAAAACATGCTGATGGAGTCCACACAGATCCAGAAAAGATTTCAGCTCTGAAAGATTGGCCTCGTCCTTCAACCAGGTGAGAGCTAAAATGTTTCCTAGGCTTCGCTGGGTATTATCGGCGTTTTGTCGAAGGTTACTCTAAAATAGCCAAGCCATTAAATTGCCTAACTGCAGGGTATAATTCTCCAAGAAAGAGGGGAAAGATCTATAAAAGAGAGAAACCAAACACTCCTGTCAATCCCAATTTTCCCTTTGGTGAAGAGTGGACAGTCGAGTGTGAAAGTGCATTCTGAACTTTGATAGACAAACTGCCTTCTGCACCAATC
>NW_026128508.1:0-8611 GCF_022985175.1 Labeo rohita
TGTGTTCTGTGATGTTCATTTCAGATAAAGATGCTGTCTTAAGTCAGCTACCAAAGGTTTTGGAATACAGAAATAGTCCCGTCTCTGTTTTTAAGCTAATGAACATCCCTTTCTGTGATTCTGTTTGCTAGCTTTATCCCAACAACAAAAGTAACACTTATGTCTAGAGTTCCAGATGCTTCCATTTCCCTTCAAACCTAGATATTTCCAGGAGGGGATGTATTTTTATACCTGACCTTCATCCAGAAAGCTCAACACTTCTAAAACTGGGTCTCTTTACCCAAACCTCAAAACACAAACTCTTGTTCTCTCAGTCAGGAAAGACACAAAGAAGTACAATCTCTTCTCTCTAAGCCTGCAGTCACAACCCTATTCTTATAAATCTCCCCTTCAAGCTCGTTCACGTCCTCCTGAGTCCCAGAGTTCTCCATCTAGACTCGGCTCTTCGCCGCCTATCAGTCAGCGCGCTGCGTCTTTAAGTTAGGGACATGCATTACGTGGACCATAATAACTGCAATTTCCCTTGCACAAAATGTTCTTTTTCTATGACTGCTGCAAGCACTATTTCACTGTCAGCCGGTCTGATATCTTCCAGCAATTCTTTCAGAATCCTGTTGCCAAAAGCTTTTTAGCCATCAATATAATTAGGCAGCACAAGAGCACAAAAAAGGAGCCGAGGGACTGTGAGGGAAATATGAGCTGGGTACAATGATTGGGGTTAGTCCGTGGCTCTGAAGATATAGAACTTGATAGAAAAGTTCTAATTAAAATGCATTTCAGCACATTTGCCTTAGCGACTAAGCTTTAATTTAATTTAAACTCATTCCCCAGTGCGATAAAATTAATTAGTTTTTTCTTTCTTCCTTTATTTTATACGTAACCTATATAAATCTATATTCATTACTTTGTTCATCCTATGCAGAATCTTCTGCACCTGAAAATTATATTTAATAGTTGCTCATTTTATGCCCATATTCCCAAATCATTGACACTGTTACATTAAATTATCTAATATAATGGGCTATTCATGCATAAAAACACTAAAATAATAGCCTAATATTCTAATATACAGTTGAGCTCAAAAGTTTGTACCCCCCTTTCAGAACCCTTAAAAATGTTAATTGTTTTACCAAAATAAGAGGAATCATACAAAACACTGACCTGAATAAGATATTGCACATAAAAGATGTTTACATATAGTCCACAAGAGAAAATAATAGTTGAATTTATAAAAATGACCTGGTTCAAAAGTTTACATCCCCTTGATTCTTAATACTGTGTTGTTACCTAAGTAATCCACAGCTGTTTTTTTGTTTGTTTGTTTAGTGACAGTTGTTCATGAGTTTCTTCTTTGTCCTGAACATGTATATCTCAGAGACATCTATTTGACGTCTTCATTTACATTTGCAAGAGGTATTTTGTTTGCTCATTTGCAATATGTTTATAGGACGTTTCCTATCAGATGTCAAATAGATGTCTATTAGATGTCTTTAAGATGCTTATGATTTAGAATGTATGTAAAACTAACATCTTACAGACGTCTGTCAGATGTTTGTACACACCAGATGCTTTCCAGATCAAGTGATCTTTAACAGACATCTTGCAGATGTACGTGTGCTATCTGGGTGGTTTTCCATCATTTTTGTGTATTTGAACCTGTTTCAACAATGACTGTATGATTTTGAGATCCATCTTTTTACACTGAAGACAACTGACAGACTCATATGCAACTATTTCAGAAGGTTCAAATGCTCTCTGATGCTTCAGAAGGAAACACAATGCATTAAGAGCAGGGTGTGAAAACTTTTGAACGGAATGGAGATGTGTACATTTTGTCTAAATGTCATATTTTTTTTTTTATTTAGCACTGCCCTTCAGAGGCTACAGAAGATAGTTACATGTTTCTCAGAGGACAAAAAAGTTAAATTTACCCTGATCTTCAAATTCCAAAAGTTTTCACCCCCAGCTTTTAATGCATCATGTTTCCTTCTGGAGCATCAGTGAGTGTTTGAACCTTCTGTAATATGTAGTTGCATATAAGTCCCTCATTTTAACGATGTCCTTACTACCTTTCTGGCCGTTGAATGTGTCAGCTGCATTGCTGTCTATGCAGAGTCAGAAAGCTCTTAGATTTCATCAAAAATTCCTTATTTTGTGTTCCGACTGTCTTACTTTCTGGAATGACATCAAGGTGAGAAATTAATGACAGAATTATCATTTCTGGTCCCTTTAATTTTATGTTTGCTTTTAATTCAAGCTTTTCTAAAACTATTTTGACCTCATAACTAGAACATATTTAACAAAAAAAAAAAAAGAAAAATAACGTTAATGTAATGAGTAAAGTGTACAAAATGTCAATGTGACAAGCTGTGTCCTCAAGTTACACAAGACCTAGGACATTTCTCTTAGAGAAAAATGAATTCAAACTCGCCTTGACAATATCTTTAGAATGGCCCTGAGGGTTTGTGTGTCCTCTGCTGTCTCACAGACTGTCCTCTGCTCACCTTTATGCCTTGAACAAACATTGTATTTTATTGAGCTGATGTATAGAAGTTTATGTAAAAGGATCACCATGAAAACCACTAATCAATTGTAACAACATTACACCAAGGTTATACCAGAATATGTTTTCCACCTCTTTCTCTTTCTTTCAAACAATAGAATAAAATGGGTTTAGAAACAGATGCCAGCTAGGTTCAAACCTGCATCTCCTGCATGAGCGACATGGTCCAATATTTCAAAGTGCCTGCAGATTAGTCTTTATTTGTGCCTATTTCACAGACAGACAGTAAAGAGTTCTTGTTTCACGGAGTGACTATTAATATCTCTTGTCTCAGACACAGCAGGATCATCTGACAGTATTGGGAATACATGCAAACATAACTGCTTGATTATGAGCGAGAAGGAGACCTTCTGGAAGTACAAACCATAGCAAAGACACTCCAAGATGATTGTGCAGGTAACATACTGTACAATGAAAGACTTTGGAAGGACTTGTCATTGTGGAAGGGTTACAGTGGTCGAAAGGTACAATAAAAAGTACAGTAGCCTGTACAATCTGCAATTAATTACAGCATTTAAGATAAATGACAAACACAGTGCATACAGTACTGAAGTTTTAGGTCATCCTGGTCCTTTTATAATCTTGTACCTGGAGTACAACTGCTATATTCAGCCACGAGAGGTGAATCTTTGATTGGGTACTTCGGGCACATTTTCATCATTATAGTCTATTAGACTGAGCAGAGTGGAGTGTGGAAGAGCTAGAAAAATGCCACCTCAGAGATGTGTTCATTTCTTTAGTCAGTCTGAGCCATGCCAAGAGTCATTACACTCATTTATTCAGTGTCCTCTCCTCACGTAATGAACTCTTCACAGTGGACCTTGGTAAAGATGCTACAAGAACATATACTTCTGAACTAAATTTGCTACATCATAGTGTAAATCATAGCTGTGCAGTGCAATGGCTATCTGAAATTCATAGTGAAGCCTAAAAGCTCGGACCTACATAAGTCATGGCTATTATTCACAGGCACGTTCCTATACTCGGGGTCAACACCACTCGTATACTGTACAATAACTGTCCATCGTCCAGTTTATGCTTAATTGCACGTAAAAACCCTTCAGACTCAAATCACAGCATAATACAGTTCAGATGGCTCATAAATGTCCATCGGTAATGAAACAAGATTCATTTCTTTCATTAGCTTACTTCCATGCTAATACAGTCTAGCAGTCTTCTGTATCCAATAAGACTAAAATTATCCCCAGAAGAGTCACTAGGACAGTTTGATCTTACATCATAGGAGTTTGTTTGCTTTGAAAATCCCATGAAATAACAGTAAGAGCTCCATGGCTTGTAGTCCAAGTCTGTTTGCTAGTTAAAAGTTAGCAAAATTCACTTTTAACAAATAAACACATTTACAATATTTCCCTTGGAGCAAAAATATTGCTGACTGGTGCACTACACAGTTTTTTTTTAATCAAATGCTTTCTAGAATGAAAATGAGTCCCTAATACCATCTGTAACTGAGTAGCAAGTAGAAAGTGATTTAGCTTGTTAGCATATCTACTTTTGCCTTTACTGTATCTTAATTATCTAGTTCTAAAAAGCATGGTTATTCATGAACAGCTTGCTCCAGGTCTTATAGATAGGTATATTTTGATGCTAGGATGCTGGTTAGGTATGTTTTGATGCTGGTTTATGCTGGTCCTTTGCTGGTTTATGCTGGTCCTTGACCAGCAACATGACCAGCATAAACCAGCAAAGGACCATCTTAAACCAGCATAAACCAGCTGTAACGCCAAGCCAGCAGAGGGAGCCCTCACCCCAGTACTGCCTGCATGCTCCCTCTGCTGCTTCTACTGTCACTTCCTGTTTGCCAGTTTATCTGCCTTACCGAGCGTTGTACATTACTCTGTTGGATTACCTGTTGCTGTTTTGCTTTGTTTATGGATTTCTGAGTTTTCGGATTACCCTTGTTTGGACTGTTATCACGTTTGGACCTCACGCCTGCCTCTCGACCACGATCACCGGTTGGCCCTCTCTGTTTGTTTGTCTCTCTGGACTATTATCACGGCTCTGAACCCAAGCCTGTGTCACGTTGTCGATTACTGGATTACCCCTTTACTCAGTTTGCCTTTCTGGACTGATTACCTGGCTATCGACCCGTTGCTTGCTGTATGTTACTGTGTTTGTCTTTAATAAACAACTGCATTTGGATTCAAACCCTGCTTCAGCGTCCTACGTTACAGAATACTTCGCCTCCCCTGAATCCAGCGGAAGCTTATATTCACAACACACCATGGACCCAACTTCTCGTCTCCTCTGCCTTCGCCAAGGTAACCAGTCTGTTGAGAACTATGTAATGGAGTTTTGTGAGCTGTGCTATCTGGTGGCTTTTAATGATGTGGCTCTTAAGGACATTTTCCGCCACGGATTAAACAACCCGGTTCGTTCCCGCCTACCTGGAGGGAAAATTCATTGGTCACTGGAAAAATATATGGATTATGCTCTGCTATTAAGTGGATCACCTTTTACTGTTGGGATTGCGGATGAGGGACCCTGCAATCCCACAGTAGCCCCCATATCACAGCCAGTTCAAGCCACATCCACCAAGCCAAAGCCTGTTCACGCCACACCTGCCGCTCCAGGGCCTGCTCACACCACGCCAGAGTCTGCACGCAAGATGGCTGCCGCCACGCCAGAGTCTGCACGCAAGATGGCTGCCGCCACGCCAGAGTCTGCACGCAAGATGGCTGCCACCACGCCAGAGTCTGCACGCAAGATGGCTGCCGCCACGCCAGAGTCTGCACGCAAGATGGCTGCCGCCACGCCAGAGTCTGCACGCAAGATGGCCACCATCCCAGAGCCAGTCCACAAGATGGCCGCCATCCCCAAACCTGTTCACAAGATGGCCGCCATCCCAGAGCCACTCGACAAGATGGTCGCTGTCTCCAAGCCACGCCACCTGATGGCTCGCGTACTGGACTCACCCCTCATGGCTGTATGGGCAGCTAAAATGGTAGCTACCCCTGGTTCCAGTCAAGTTACAGCTGTGTCAAGTCAAGTCGCAGCTGCGTTTCCTGAGTCAAGTAAAGTCACAGCTGCCACCCCCGAGCCAAGCAAGATTACAGCTGCTGTTCCTGAGTCAAGTCAAGCAACAGAGTCAAGTCAAGCAACAGAGTCAAGTCAAGCAACAGAGTCAAGTCAAGCCAAAGCTACTGTTCTCCATGAATCAAGCCAAGTTACAGCTGTTCTCCATGAATCAAGCAAGGACACAGCTGTTCCCCATGAATCAAGCCAATATACAGCTGTTGTTCTCCGTGAGTCAAGCCAAGTCACAGCTGTGCCCCACGAGTCAAGCCAAGTCACAGCTGTGCCCCACGAGTCAAGCCAAGTCACAGCTGTGCCCCACGAGTCAAGCCAAGTCACAGCTGTTCCCCACGAGTCAAGCAAGTCACAGCTGTTCCCCACGAGTCAAGCCAAGTCACAGCTGTTCCCCACGAAGTCAAGCCAAGTCACAGCTGTGCCCCCACGAGTCAAGCTGTGCCCCAAGTCACAGCTGTTCCCCACGAGTCAAGCCAAGTCACAGCTGTTCCCACGAGTCAAGCCAAGTCACAGCTGTTCCCCACGAGTCAAGCCAAGTCACAGCTGTTCCCCACAGTCAAGCCAAGTCACAGCTGTTCCCCACGAGTCAAGCCATGTTGTTCCTGAGTCTAGCCATGTTGTTCCTGAGTCAAGCCAAGTTGCAGCAGATCTTCACGAGTCAAGTCAAATTGCGGCTGTCTTCCTTGAGCCAAGTCAAGTTGCGGCTGTCGTCCATGAGCCAAGCCAAGCCGCGGTTGTTCTTCATGAACCAAGTCAAGTTGCGGCTGTTGTCCAGGAGCCAAGCCAAGCCACAGTTGATCTTCATGAGTCAAGTGCGGCCACGGCAGGCCTCCCTGAGTCAAGTGCGGCCACGGCAGGCCTCCCTGAGTCAAGTGCGGCCACGGCAGGCCTCCCTGAGTCAAGTCAAAAACTGTTGTTCTACCAGAATCTGACCAGGTCCCCTCTGACCTTCTCAAACCACCTCCCCATATCAGCTGACCACGCAGAGCCCACGCTCCCAAGCCACGCAGAGCCCACGCTCCCAAGCCACGCAGAGCCCACGCTCCCAAGCCACGCAGAGCCCATGCTCCCAAGCCACGCAGAGCCCACGCTCCCAAGCCACGCAGAGCCCACATTGACAAGCCATAAGTCCATAGCATCAGCACCCTCGAGGTCAACAGACACCCCACTATCTACTGTGCTGCCTGTAATGGCCATCGCCATTTTCAGTGTGTGGGCAGCACGCTGTGCTCTAGAGGCCTCATCTGTCCACAAGTCTGCTCCAGAGACCTCGTCTATCAACAAATCTGGTTCAGAGGCCTCGTCTGTCCATGAGTCTGCTCCAGAGGCCTTATCGGTCCACAAGTCTGCTCCAGAGGCCTCGTGTGTCCACGAATCTGCTCCAGAGGCCTCGTCTATCCACGAGTCTGCTCCCCGAGGCCTCGCCTGTCCACGAGTCTGCTCCCCGAGGCCTCGCCTGTCCACGAGTCTACGCCAGAGGCCTCTTCTGTCAAAGAGTCTGCGCCAATGCCCCCAGAAGCAGCAGCTCTGGCTGCAGAACCTCCTAAAGGGGCGGCGTTTCCCCGAGGACTCTCTGCCCGTCCTGTCACGGCCATGAAGGCCATTCATGACTTCCCTGCCTCACCTGCCCAAGCATCTGCGCCCATGCCCCCAGAGGTGTCAGCGCATGCTGTAGATCCTCCCATGGGGGCGGCGTCCCAGGATGAACTCTCTGCCCGCCAGGTCGCAATCAAGAAGACCCATATGAAACTCTCTGCCTGTCATGCCACGGCCAAGAAAATCATGCAGGAACACACCGCTCTGCTATGCATGTCATTAGTCCCACTGTGGATATCTCTGCTCCTGTTTGCTCTGCCTGTTCTGCCTGCCCTGCAATGGCTCCCTGTTATGCCTGCTCTGCCTGCCTCGCCATGGCTCCCTGTTATGCCTGCTCTGCCTGCCCCACCATGGTCCCCTACTCTGCCATTGCTCCACGGCCCAGGCCCTCCAGTACTTCATGGCCTGCTACTGCTCCACGGCCCAGGTCCTCCAAGGTTCCACTGTCTGTCACAGCTCCATGGCCCTGGTCCTCCAAGGTTCCACTGTCTGCCACTACTCCATGGTCCAGGTCCTCCAGTGCTTCACTGTCTGTCCCTGCCCAACAATCCAGGTCCTCCAGTGCTTCACTGTCTGTCCCTGCTCCACGATCCAGGCCCACCTGCTCTACATGGACCTGGCCCTCCGTCCCACCCCCTGTTTTGCCTCTGTTCCCCCACCCACCTGGACTGTTGTTGTTGTTTGAGCGCCAGGAGTCGCTCCTAGGGGGATTCTGTAACGCCAAGCCAGCAGAGGGAGCCCTCACCCCAGTACTGCCTGCATGCTCCCTCTGCTGCTTCTACTGTCACTTCCTGTTTGCCAGTTTATCTGCCTTACCGAGCGTTGTACATTACTCTGTGGATTACCTGTTGCTGTTTTGCTTTGTTTATGGATTTCTGAGTTTTCGGATTACCCTTGTTTGGATTGGTTGCTTGTTTGACTATTATCACGTTTTGGACCTTACGCTGCCTCTCGGCGACCACAATCACGGTTAGCCCTCTCTGTTTGTTTTGTCTCTGACTATTACTCTGGCTCTGAACCCCAAGCCTGTAGCATCAGTTGTTGGAATTACTGGATTACCCCTTTACTCAGTTTGCCTTTCTGGACTGATTACCTGGCTATCGACCAGTTGCTTGCTTTGTATGTTTATATTGTTTCTTCTATTTCTTTAATAAAACAACTGCATTTTGATTTAAACCCTGCTTCAGCGTCCTACGTTACACCAGCAAAGGACCATCTTAAACCATTATCAAAACATACCTGCCAGCATATGCTGATTCAAACACTCCAAACAAAATGAAAATATTTAGCTTAAAGCAATCGTTTGTTCACCGCTGTGGGGAACTCACACACGCCTTCTGTGGACTAAAACTCATTGTTGCGTGCATATGATTTATTTTCACCACCTGCAAACTCACAAAGAGC
>NW_026128509.1:0-8606 GCF_022985175.1 Labeo rohita
TCTAGTGTCTTTATATACTCTCCAATTTTCCTTTTAAAATTAATCCATAAATTCAATTTTCTATTTTTCCCCTTAACTAAATTCCTACACCATATTACATATCTTGCCATGGATAAAAACAGATTTATCAGCCTTTGCTTTTCACACTCTATGTTAATACCAAATAAAATGCACAGTTCCATTTCTGTTCATTTTCAATTTCATCCCATTTGTCACCCATCAATTCTTTTACCACATTTTTCATTTTCAGTTTAAAATCCTTTAACTTTGTACATGATAAAAACATATGTAAAATCCCTTCCTCCTTCAATAAACAAACTTTACGCATTCCATTTTCAGTTAATCCCATTTTATACAGTTTTAGTTCTGAAAAAATTTGGTTGGCAATTTTCTTTTATAAACACCTTCATTTTTCCCTCTTGATTTCCTTTATATTCCACCATTTTCTTTCTCCATTGTTCAGGGATTGCTTCTTTAACCTGTTCATATTGCTTTTCTAATCTTTTCACATTTACATCATCATCAACCTCTTTCACCTCATCTAAAATAGCTTGAAAAGGTAAAAATCCTTCTTTGACTTCATATAAAATATCTTTCACTCTCTTAAAGCCAGCATTAATCCATTGTTTAAAATACAATTCTTTCCCTTTATATAAAACATTATCATTTAAAAACAATGGTTGATTTAGAATCTCTTCTCTCTTCTCTGGTTTTATACAAACATTTATTTTGAATTCCCCCATGCTTCCAAAACTTCTCTATAAAACTCTGGGATTCCAACCATCAAGTTTTGCTTCAATTTCATCCATAAGACGTCTGATCCAATATTCATATTTCCACATTTATTTAAAAATGTCCTCATAATCGTTTTCCATTGCGCCTGATGCTCCTCATCTAAAAACCTCCACACTATTTTAACCCTAAAGCTCTTTTTCTTTAATTCTGGATCTTGTAATCCCAACCCTCCTTCTTTTACATCTCCTATTATTGTTTCATATGCTATCCTTGATGGTTTAGAATCCCATAGAAATTTTACAACAGCTGTTTTTATTCTTTTACTTATCCACATTGGCATCGGTGTTACTCCTAACACATACCACATTTTTGCTAACATTAAAGCATTCAGTACTAACACCTTTCCTTTTAATGTTAGCTCTCAATTTCCAAAAATTTAAAACTCTCTCCATCCTTCCAATCACTTCATCCCACATTATATCCCTCATCGCTCTTTCATTTTTCCCAATTCTCACTCCTAACACCTTTAAATTTTCTACTTCTTTGAAAGGAAGAATTTTTGAATACTCTCCCCTCTCCTATGTTCATATACTCTGTTTTCTCTATGTTAATTTTTGCCCCGATCCTTTACAGTATCTTTCTAATATTCCCATTGCTTTTTCAACACTTTTAACATCCTTCACTATTAATGTTGTATCATCTGCATATTGATATATCTTTTGTAATTCTTCATTTTCTCCCAAATCAACTCCCTTAATTTCTTTTTCTTCCCTTATTGCTATCCCTAAAGATTCTGCTACTAAACTATATAACTGTGCTGACAAAGGACATCCTTGTCTTATTGACCTTAAAACACTAAAAGCCTCTGTTAAAAACCCATTTCATTTTATTTGGCTTTTTGCCCCTTTATATAAAATCTTCAACCATTTTATAAAATTCTCCCCAAAATCAAACTTATCTAAAATTGCAAATAAAAAATCATGTTCTACTCTGTCAAACGCTTTTTCTAAATCTAAACTTATGACATATCCCATTTTTCTTTCCTCTAACATATAACTCACTACATCTCTTATACTACTCACAGTATCTGTATTATCCCTTTCCTTTAATAGCGTACGCCTGATTTGTTTCAATTATGTTAGGTAAAATTTTCTTTAATCTGTCTGCTAAAACCTTTGCTAAAATTTTATAATCTGTATTAAGCATTGTTATTGGTCTGTAATTTCTTAAATCATTCCTATCTCCTCTTTTCTTATAAATCAATTTAATAATCCCAATCCCATAAAATTACTTGTTTCTGCCCTTTTGAAGATCTCCTCATAAACTTCTTTTAAAATTGGTACCAACATTTCCGTAAAATACTTCTAAAACTCACTTGGTAAACCATCTCTTCCAGGACTTTTCCCATTATTCAACTGCATTATAGCAGATTCTATTTCTTCTTTTCTTATCTCCTCATTACTTAGTTTTTTATCATCTAAATCTAATTTCTTTTTTTCTGTTATTTTAATTTTTCCTTTACTAAATAGCTTCTTATAAAATTCTGTTATTTCTCTTAGGATTCCCTCTGTTTCTTTTACGATCTTCCTATCTTCTCCATTTATTTCTTAGATCAATCCTTCTCTTTGCCTATTCTTTTCCAAATGAAAGAAAAACTTAGTACATTTTTCCCCTTCTATTACAGATTTTGCTCTACTTCTTAACATCTCCCCTCTAAATTTCCTTTCTTCTATTTCTTTACGTTTTTCTTCTAATATCAATATTTTTTGCACATTTTTTCCTTTTAATTCATTTCTTATTTCCTTTTCTTTTAAATCCCTTGCCTTCTTCACCATTTTGCTAAAATCCATTGCATATTTCCTAATTCTATATTTAACATTATCCCACCATATTCTTTTGTCTTCTTTATACAATTGATTTTTCTGTTCTTCTTTTATTAATTCTTCTATTCCTTCTTTAAAACTAATTTCCTTTAGGAGCTCTGTATTTAAAATCCATAATCCTGGTCCTCTTTTCGATCCACTTAAATCAACTTGAGCCCACACAATTTTATGATCACTTAATGATGTTTCTTCATAATAAACATTATCAACCACCTTCATGAAATCTCTTTTACACAATATAAAATCTATTCTACTTGCACACATACTATTTTTAACTACTTGTTGCCTTGAAAACTCTCTGATTCCTTCGTTTCTTTCTCTCCATATATCCACCACTGCATTTTCTTCCATTATACCGTTTAATTCCTTCCGCCCCCTATCTTATTAAAATCATCCACATTTTATACATTCAAACATAATACATTATCAAATATTTGCAAAGGAAAAGGAAAAAAAAAAAAAAAAAAAAAAAAAAAAAAAAAAAAAAAAAAAAAACATTAAAATATTTCAGGCAAAATTATGTTGATCCCAGACCATGTTTTTACAATGTATGGGTTGTTTTCTACAATTTGTTTGTTAAATACATCCATTTGTCCATTCATATTAAAATAATCATATATGTCCTCTATCACTGCAGTCAAATACTGTTTAAATAAACTACATAATACCAATTCTTTTTTCTTCAATTTCATTATATTCCTTCGCCTCCAAATCGTGTATCTTGCTACTGTTAACCATAAATTTAGGACATACACATTTTTGGCTTTTCCATTGAAACCAAATAAAAATATAGTTTCCCATTCCTCTAACCAATTATTCTGATCACTTAAAAAACCCTTCATCATTTCCTTTATCATCTTCATAAAATTGTTTAGTTTTTTACATTTTAAAAACAAATGTAACACTCCTTCCTCTTTTTCCATACATAATTTACATTTTGCATCTTGTGTGATCCCAATTTTTTTTAATATCATTTCAGTCATTAACACATTGTGCCTCATCAAGTAATCAAAATTTTCTAACATGGGACTTTTAAATCTCCATCTTACATTTTTCCAAATCTTTGTTGCGTCTAAATCACAAAAAAACCTTTCCCAAAAATCATTTGCTTTTGGTCTTACGAATGAAAGATCACGTATGCAACCATAAAATATTTTAAGAATACAACCACTGAAAGGAATTTTTTCATCATGTTTTTTAAGAAATATTTCAGGCTTCACATTTCCTATTTCTTTATCTTCAATTCTTTTGACCCATTGCAATGGCACAGCTTCTTTTAATTTTAGGTATTGTTCTTTAATCAGTTGCCTATTTTCTACGTCTTCAATCTCTTCTAATGTATCTACTATTGCCTGTATAGGTAAAAATCCTGGTTTTACCTCATATAAAATATCTTTGACTTGTCTTAGCCCAGCATCATACCAATTCTTATAAAAAATTGTATTTCTATTGCTTATAATAAATTTGTTTAAAAAAATGGGCTGTTTCAATAATTGTTCTCTTCCTTTAAACTCCACTTGAACATTCTCTTTAAAAACTTTCCAAGCTCTTAAAACTTCTTTATAAAATTCAGGTATCTTTCCAAGCATGTTATCTTTAAAATTCATCCACAAAAAATAATCTCCCATTTTCCCACATTTGTTTATAAAGAAACTCATAATTTTTTTCCATACCATCTCATCATCATTCATAAACCTTTTTATTGTCTTTATTCTCATACTCTTCATTCTAATCATTGGCTCTATTAGTCCCAACCCTCCCTTTTCCACCTCTCCAATTATTGTATTATATGCTATTTTTGCAGGCTTTTCATCCCATAAAAATTTTAAGATGCAAGTTTTTATTCTTTTATATGCCCATGCTGGCAGACTAACCACACTTAAAATATACCACATCTTAGACAGAAATAACGAATTTAACACCAATACTTTTCCTTTTAAAAACAATTCTCTTTGTTTCCAAAAGTTTAGTCTTTTTTCCATTTTCCTTACAACCTCCTCCCACACCAGGTCTCTTGTTTTCATTTCATCTTTCCCAAGTATAACCCCTAATATCTTTAATTCATTGATCTGTTCTTTAAATTCCCATCGTCTTTCTAAAGAATCCACCTTCCCTATCCTCATATATTCTGTCTTTTCTTTATTGACTTTCCCTCCTGTTCCTCCACAATATTTATCAAAAATTAACATTGCTTTATCAATACTTTTTAAATCTTTTAAGAACAAAGTCGTATCATCTGCATATTGAAATATTTTATGCTGTATTTCATCATTTTCCACCAAAATTCCTTTTATCTCTTTTTCTTTTTTAATTGCTATTCCTAGCGGTTCAGCAACTAAAGTATAAAGTAATGCTGATAATGGGCATCCCTGCCTTATAGACCTTGAAATCTGAATATAATCAGTTAAAAACCCATTAACTTTGACACAACTAACTATATCAGTATAAAAACATTTCATCCACCTAATAAAATTCCTCCCAAATCCAAATCTTTCCATTAAGTCAAACAAATATTTATGCTCTACTCTATCAAAAGCTTTTTCCAAATCTATGCTAATTAAATATCCTACTTCACCTTTTTCTTTCATATACCACATTAGGTCTCTAATATTTGTCACTGTATCTGATATATCTCTATTTAAAACACCATATGCCTGATTTGTTGTTATAATGTTTGGAATCACTTTTTTCAATCTATTTGCCAGTATCTTCGCCAAAATCTTATAGTCAGTGTTTAGCATGCTTAACGGTCTGTAATTTTTAAGATCTTCTTTGTCCCCTTTATTCTTATAAATAATTTTAATCATTCCTTGCTTCATACTTTCACTCAATTTTCTCATCTTAAATATTTCAGCAAATATATTGTTCAGAATAGGTATTAAAACATTTTTAAAAGTCTTATAAAACTCAGATGTTAAACCATCTAGGCCTGGACTTTTCCCATTACTCAGTTGATCTATAGCTTCTTCAATTTCCTCTTCATTTATATCCTTTTCACACATTCTCTTATCGTCTTCATTTACTTGCATTTGAATTTGATTCAAAAAGAATTCTTCATCTTTGACATTTATGTCATTTTTTTTAAATAAAGTACTATAAAACTCTTTTACTTCATTCAAAATACATTGTTTTTCCTTAACAACCTCCCCATCTTTTACTAAACTTTTGATCAGTTCTGCATGTTGTCTTGTTTTCTCCAACTCATAAAAGAATTTTGTACTTCTTTCTCCCTCCACTGTGTTCTTAGCTCTACTTCTTATTTTAGCTCCCTTGCACTTTTCCTCCTCTATTTTCCCAAATTCTTCTTCTAAAAACACTATTTTTGTTATATCCATTTTCCCTTCAGATACCTTTTTCATTTCTTCATCCCATTCCCTATTTAAACGTCTTTCTTTACTTTTTTTCGCTCTTTGTATTCCTTTTGACCATTCAATGGATATTTTTTTAATACCTTTTTTCAAGTAATCCCACCACATGCTTTTAACTTCTTCATACATAATATTGTCTATGCTATTTATTATAAACCTTTCTATCTCCATTTTATAAGACTCATTTTTTAAAAGTTCTGCATTAAAAGCCCACACCCCTGGACCTCTTACAACTCCACTGAAATCAATGATTACATTTAAAAAGTCATGATCACTTTCACTGAACATTTTATAAAACACTTTTGAGATAAACTGTTCCAACTGTCTGTTGCATAAAATCAAATCAATTCTACTTTGTTTTAAGACTGTATTCACAATCTGCCTTCTAGAATATTCTCTTTTTACTCTATTTCTTTCCCTCCATATGTCTAAAAATCTGTGTTTTTCCATCATTTTCTTTAATTCAGTTCTCCCCACATCTGCTCTATATACCATGTAATCTTCAACGTCAATTCTTTCCAAAACAGTATTAAAATCCCCAATTATGATCACATTTGTATAACCATCTATTAAAACACTTAATTCTTTAAAAAAGGTGACTCTTTCTAATCCTTCATTTGGTGCATGAATAGTACATATCATTAATTCTTCTTCTTTGCTTTTGACTTTAATTATCAGTAATCTCCCTGCATTATCTGAAAATATTTTTATTGCTTTTTCTATCACTCCCCTTCTAATTAAAATTGCTACTCCTTTTTTCCTGTTTGGGTCATTGTTATAAAGAATATCTCCATCCCATATTTTCTTAAAACCATTAACAATATCTTCATTCCATCCCGTCTCTTGTATACACACTACATCATTCTTCTTTGTTAAATAAGATACATTTTCAAATTTAGTCCTAGTTGACAATCCTCTTACATTGATAGACACTAGACTCAACTGACTCATAATAAAAGAAAAAAGAAAAAATACATATAACCAAAACAAAAACAACATCACTTTTGTTCAGTCTGTTTCAAATGAACAGCAATCATCTCAGTTTTTCTCCTCTTTTTTTCCTTAGATTCTCTTCTTATTCTTTGTTTTTCCAAGACTCTTTCAATGTTTATTTGTCCCGTTTTTTTTATTTTAGTCCCCCTGCTCACCCCACTTTTCTTTCCACAAATCTTTTTTTCCTTTCCCTCTCCAATGTCTCTTACCTCTTCTGGAGTTGTGTTGTCTTTTGTTCCATCAATATCTTCATTATTTTCCTTGCCATCCTGCTCCACATTTTCACTAGAAAGTTGTAGTTTAATCATCCTCTCTTCTTCTTCATCTTGCTCATTCTCACTTTCTTCCTCTTCTTCTTCTCCCTCTCCACTCAGTGTATCCTGTGTTAATCCACTTATTTGCTGTGATGCATTTCCTTCATAAGCCTCCTCTAGAGACTCCACTTCATTTTGTGTCTCCATTTCCATTTCCTCGTGTTCCTCTTCATCTGCTTCACATGTGCATCTTAGCAATGCCTTCCTGCAGCCTTGGCACCGCAGGGCTGTACAGTCCCGCGCATAATGCCCCTGCTCCAGGCATTCTCTGCACTTTAGTTGAGGGCAGTTTTTCTTTTCGTGTTCAGGATTTAGACATATCCGGCATATTTTAACCTGCTGATCATGAATAACTCTGAAAAACTGTGTTCCTTCCTCCGTTTCAAAACTGGTGCTATATGGAAGTGACACCATGTCCTTTGGGAATTTGACTCTAATGAATCTTGTTCCATCTGCCACCATTGTCCCCGGGTAGTACCTCCTTCTCAACGGCAGTATCGGTGTAACTCCCCAGCTTTGCAGTTTTTGCAGTACATCTTTGTCATTTATATAATTTGGCAAACGCAAAAAAGAAACCACCTTCTCCGTTGCACAAAGTTTGCTCACTTTACACATTTGTCCATTTATCAGTAGTCCATTCAATAAATTGTCACAATCCATTTCATTTTCCATTGTAAGTTCATACTCAGTATCATTTTTTTTCCTTAGTCCATAAAGTTGACCTTTTCCGGTATTATCCTCAATCGCTTTGATTATCATCATAACTGTCAGCTTTTCCGGATTCTCCACAGTCATTGTCAGTGTTGTTTCTTTCTTATATTCCCTCTGATATCTCATTTTGCCTTTTAATCTGTGTAACATTTCATTTCCCCGACTTTCATCTTGTTTTTTTTCACCGTTTGTATCAGTCTTTTCTTTACCTTGTGTTGATTGCTGTTCAGTCCTCCCTTTCTCCATTTCAGCTCCATTTCTCTTCCTTCGTGATACCACAACTGCCCAAGTTTCTTTATCATCCTCTTCAGTTTCTTTCATAATCCTTTTCCGAACAGTGTCTCCTGCAAAATCATTTCTCTTTTCCTCCAAATTCTTGTCAATATCATTTCCATTGGTCATAGCTTCCATCCTGGTTGATTAGTTTGTCCAAACCACCAACAAAAATAACTCAACCCCAAACAGTTTGAAAACTGCCTGGGGTTAAAAGAAACAGTCTTTGTAACTCGAACTTAAAATAACAAACACAATAAATGAAAAATAAAAATAAAAGACAAAACAAAACGGTGGAGAGCCTATCTCTCCTAACTGCAGCCACTACT
>NW_026128510.1:0-8601 GCF_022985175.1 Labeo rohita
CAGATGTTTATTTGTTTATTTCCTAGTTACCGTTGTATTGCATTGCATCATATGTTATTGTGTTATACAGATCTCATTGGTTTAGGCCGACATTACAAGATCAGCATTTCATCTTAATTTTTGACCATATAGCCAAACATCAGCATCTACACAATTTATCAATAATGCATGTTTTTGCTCAAATTGGCCTCAGAATGCATTGTTACACTTTCAGATAAACATAATTTACTATTTTTTATATTTTTTCCCTCTCATGGGGACCCCAGGCCAGTCCCCACAATGTTTGGACATTTGGTCCCCACAATGTAGCATAAACAAGTACACACATACACCGCTACAATTCAGTAGCAGCACTAAACACAGTGATCAGGTTTCTTCAGTTTAGGTAGAATTTATTTCATGATATTGATTGTTTGAGTCAAAGCAACAACACAAGAGTCATTCAGCTGCAGTTCTGTGAATTTATTAAAGGAGAAGTCCACTTCCAGAACAACAATCTACAAATAATTTACTCACCCCCCTTGTCATCCAAGGTGTTCATGTCTTTCTGTCATCAGTCGTGAAGAAATTATGGTTTTTGAGGAAAGCATTTCAGGATTTATCTTCATATGGACTTCATTGGTGGCCCGATTTTGAACTTCCAAAATGTAGTTTAAATGCAGCTTCAAAGGGCTCTAAATGATCCCAGCCAAGGAAGAAGGGTCTTATCTAGAAAAACAATCTGTTATTTTTTTTTTTGGAAATTTTTTTTTTATACTTTTTAAGCACAAAAGTGTGTGTAGCACAGGCTCTGGGATGCCCGTCCACAACGCTATGTACTATTGAATCACGTCGAAAGGTATAACATATAAAGGTACAACTACAGACCCAGTGTTTACAAAGCGAATGTGCAAAGACTAAGAAAGTGCAAGTAAGTCAAACGCCGTTTACAAACAAAAAGGTACAACAATGTCGGATGATTCTGAAGTTGTAGAAGAAAATAAAATGGAGTTTAGACATTATGAATTTAGTAGTAATGGGAAGTTCGGATCATTTTACCAACTCTGACATTTGAGTCTCGTTTAGCAAAATGAACGAATCTTTTTGCGAGTCATTTCATTCATTTTAGCAAAATATAATTAAAATGTTACATGTTACTTCCCTAACACATCTACTGCCTACACAAACGTTGATCACACTACAAACAAGACAAAACTATAATGCTATAAGACTATAATGCTTTAGTCTATGATTAGCTCACCTCACCTCTTATCTGACGTTTTCGGGTTTGAGTTGTTCGTTCATCACATGACAGCCCAATAAGCTAAACCAAGTGAGCCAGAAAAAGAATTGATTAGTTCATCTCTACAGAACCTAAAAGGATGAATCATTCCTCGAAACGACTCGTTCTTCCAGAGTTAAAGAATTTTTCAAAATGAACGAATCGTCCAAGAACGACCCATCACTAATTCGTAGCATCATGGTCGCGCATCCCAGAGCCTGTGCTACACAAGCTTTTGTGCTTAAAATGTATACAAATTTTATTTTTCAAAAAAATTTCAGATTGTTTCGCTAGATAAGACCCTTCTTTCTCGGCTGGGATCGTTCAGAGCTTTTTCAAGCTGCATTTGCTGTTTTCCTCAAAAAATATAATTTCTTCATGAAGACAGAAAGACATGAACATCTTGGATGACAAGGGGGTGAGTAAATTATTTGCAAATTATTGTTCTGGAAGTGGACTTCTCCTTTAAAGTATGTCACTGAATATTAATTTGCTTTGCAAAGCAGTTTACTGAGTTCTTCATTTTGTAAATGTGTTTGATTTTAGATCCACTCATATATTGTAAATACAGTTTATATAATGACTGATCCACAAATGTGTGCAGTGATCCAGAAATGCACAGGATGCAATTCACAAATGAGTGCCAGGCAAAGTTGTGTTTGTGACATAAAAAGATATTTGTGAATATGTTTTTTATTTGCAAATCTTTTGGTGTGAATCTAATTCTTTTTTGTGAAACTCTAAGATTTATGTGTGGATCTCGGTCTATTTATTTATCAATACGTTTAAGTTTTGTTAATCTCTTTACATTTATTATAATCTATTTATTTGGAGTTATGCAA
Source organism: Labeo rohita (assembly GCF_022985175.1). Classification (NCBI taxonomy): domain Eukaryota; kingdom Metazoa; phylum Chordata; class Actinopteri; order Cypriniformes; family Cyprinidae; genus Labeo; species Labeo rohita. Next base: position 2,104 of record NW_026128510.1, read on the forward strand.
CGATTCTACCCCCATATTTTGTAGCAGGTGTAAACAGCCATTAACAGCAACCAATAATCTGAAGGGTAGGTCAGGTGGGGTGCTATAAACCATTAAAGCTCATTTAATTGGAGAGACTAACGACCCCGCCCACTCGTTATTCTCTCCACCCGACACCAGCTCTTCAGATTAATGGTTGTTAATCACTGTTTCAGTCAGGAACTCTTAAGTCAAAAGAAAAATTATAGACAAACTTTAGTCAACTTTTTTATTTGCATAATACTAAAGTTACATTTGGCGGTATGGCTCTGTTCCAAGTTCCCTATCCTTTCCATGAGCTCCATGAAAGCCAAGACAGGGAAAGAGCAGCTGTTTCAGGGGCAACCCTCCTATTTTAAGAATAGTAGAGTAGCACAAACCCCGGAACAGAGCATGCAACAATGACAACAGAATGACATTGTTTTAAGTTAGACACAAGAAACAGGAGGAGATGGGGAAGGGGGTGGGTTGTTAGCAGCGTACAGCAAGGAAGCAGCAAAGCAAACAGATGAAAGCAGTGTTTAAATAAGGCGCCCTGTTTGTGATTTGCCAATAGAGAGCTTGGGTGTCTGATCAGCTGATGGGGGCCAGGTTTGATTTTCCAGTCAGCTAACAGCAGAGTTCTGGGGGAAGACCACAGTATTGGCAGAGAAGGCGTAGATGAGCGGAGAACCAGGCTCTGGACATTGGCTTCCCCTCCTCAGTGGCAAACAATGGGTCCTATGGACCAGCTTGTAGACGGCTTTTCAAGTAGGCCAACATGGAAGACAAGGGACAAAAATCTGAGTTAGAACCAGAGACATAAATTACAGTGCCTTCTTTTTCTCTATCAGTTTTAGAATGCTTTAAATATATGGTGAAATATTGTGAATAAATTGTTACATCAGAAATTGTGAGGTCTTGTGATGGATTAAAAATATTAGTGCGTGTGGTAAACTCGCCCCCTCTTAGAAAACCATAGAAAGCTGTGAGTAAGGCTGACTCTAGCATTGAATCAGTGTAAGACCCGAAGCATCCTGCTCTTAAATGTGATATTAACTTTATCAAAACTGAGAGTGTAAAGGGTAGACGCTGATCGTTGCCTTGAGGTTTCTCTCTTTTGAGGCCATTAAGTAGGAGGCGAATCAATGGGTTTCCTAGTAAGCTGATGGTAGATGGATCCAAGCAGCGCAGGTGGAATTGGATGCTGGCGATCATACTTTTAATGCTTGAAGGCTGGATTTTTTTGAGATTCATAACAGTGGACTATAAAAGCACTAACATATGTGACATTAACTGGTATAACAACTATGGAAAAAGTAGCACAGAAGGAACTGAAGTGAGACCAAGCAGAGTCATACATTTTTAATGTACTTTTAGCCAGACCATGGCGCATATAGTGAGCTGCAGAGTGCAAGTACGATTGTAAAGTCATGACTAATCTAGTACGGTTTGGCTGAAAGAGGGACACACCAGGCTGGATGGTACTGCCTCCGGGCACCGGAGGTGGAATTTCTGAAATTCAAACCGAGACAAAGAATCAGCAATTTGTTTGTTTAAGCCAGGGGATGTGAGCAGCCCGAAAATGAAAGTTACCCAATATAGATAGCCAAGTAAGGTGCCTAACAAAACGATTTATGAACGGTACAGAGGAGCGTCCCTTATTAATAACTTGAACGGTTGCTTCGTTGTCGCAGAAAAAAATAATTTGTTTCCTCGACCAGTGTTTACCCCACAAAATACAATAGGTACAACTCCAACAGAGCAGTTGACAGGGTATTAACAGGTACAGATAACAGTTCAGTTGGCCATGTACTAGCGAACCACTGTCCGTTAAACACCCCCCACCAAAACCAATGGAAGGCGTGGCATCCGTGTATAATTTAAGGGTTGTGGAAGACTCCAACACATCATAATGGAAAAAAGAGATACCGTTCCAATTATTTAAGAGCAGAGACCAGAATCTAAGGTCTGATCTGCAACCTTCATCTAAGGTAACTTTATCATTTAGGTTTTTTACGGACTTTGAGAGTTCGAGGAGCCTGGCTATGAAAGACCTTCCTTGTGGAATTATCCGCATGGCAAAATTAAGATGACCTAATAGAGAGAGCAAATCTCTTTTAGAAAAAGAATCAGCTTTTATAGCATTTCCCATGATTTCTCTAATGCGATCTAATTTCTCCAATGGCAGGGAGGCTTGCATTAGATTAGAATCTAATGAGATGCCTAAAAATTCAATGGTTTTAAGAGGACCTAGTGTTTTTTCCTCAGAAAGAGGAACACCCAAATCATTAAATGTGTACTTTAGTGCTGAAATGCAACGATCTGATTTAACGTGCGGGTAGTCAACTAGCAGAAAGTCATCTAAGAGATGAAGTACGAACGGTAATTTGCAGTTGTTAAGAAGAATCCAACAAAGCGCCTCTGACAGAGTGTCAAATATTTTAGGGCTACTGCGACAGCCGAAGGTGAGCCTAACTGAAAAATACAGCTTATTTCTCCATTTGACACCAAATAAATGCCACTGAGAAGGATGTAAAGGCATGACTTTAAATGCATCTGAGATATCCGCTTTAGCTAACCATGCTCCTCTACCTGCCTTTATAATTAACTTGATTGCATCATCAATGGTAGCATAGCACAGAGAAAAATGAGCTAGAGGAATAAGACTATTAATACTTTGAGCTGAATCATTATGAGGGGCAGATAGATCAATTATTAAACGCTTTTTTCTAGAGATGCGCGACATTGGATTTTTGCCGATATCCGATATGCCGATATTTTTTCATCTCATTTTGGCCGATACCGATACCGATATATATCATTTTATTTGGAAAGTTAGTTTTTAACAATAACTTATTTGTTAGGATTAAATAAATAGTAATGAGTGGTTTACATTCAATCCCTTCTTTTTCCTCAGTAGACTAGCATTATTTATGATCTGAATTTTGTAAATTAAGTTCACTTTTGCTATGTTATAAGCCGAACTTCGGATGCTTTCACTTTCGATTTTGCAATCTGAATACAACATTTCAAAACGAAAACAGAAAAGTAGAACTAAACTGGGTGACTGTGAGGGTGCTTTGCGGGACATGAACAGGACATAATTCATTGCTACAATTTCTTAATTCGTTCCTATGATTTATTAATAGAGATGCACGATATTGGATTTTTGCCGATATCCGATATGCCGATATTTTTTCATCTCATTTTGGCCGATACCGATACCGATATATATTTTATTTGGAAAGTTAGTTTTTAACAATAACTTATTTGTTAGGATTAAATAAATAGTAATGAGTGGTTTACATTCAATCCCTTCTTTTTCCTCAGTAGACTAGCATTATTTATGATCTGAATTTTGTAAATTAAGTTCACTTTTGCTATGTTATAAGCCGAACTTCGGATGCTTTCACTTTCGATTTTGCAATCTGAATACAACATTTCAAAACGAAAACAGAAAAGTAGAACTAAACTGGGTGACTGTGAGGGTGCTTTGCGGGACATGAACAGGACATAATTCATTGCTACAATTTCTTAATTCGTTCCTATGATTTATTAATTTATTAATTTGTAAAATGAGGGAACGAATTAATATGTAGTATTAACGAATTGTTAATTTATTCCCACAAAATATTTTATTTCCCACCCGCAATTTATCACAGTAAGAGATACGAAAACATGGATTAAAAGTGAATGACAAGAAAATAAACCTAAGAAATTAAAGGGTGAGACGGTGAGGATTTGGGAAAATAAAAATATTAAGTTATGTCGCAATTCGTGACCAACTGGCAAAACAGTACACTTTTTTTGCACAAGAATACCAACATGTTTACCTTCTCTGGTTTAACAAGCGGTCTTTTACCCTACTCGAAAACCAAATCCTCCGTCCGCAATCTTTCCAGAATAGTCGCGTCCTTTTTGCCGTCACCGCCTGGCTCGTGCTGACACTACAAATACAAACCAGGCTCTACACCCGAAGCGCTCACAACGAAAACTACTCTTCGCGTGATCAGTGAAATCCTGAATATGCCACGGCTTTGTAACTCTGTAACCCGCGCTGTATGGAGCAGTGCGACCATGTCAAATTTTAACTTGCACATTTAAAAAAAAAAAAAAAAAAAAAAATGTGACAGTTTTGATCAGTCTAGAGCCCTGCAATACAAAGGCATTCAACATGGAAAGAAAGTAATAGAAATGTAGTCACTAAGTCATGTTTAATTATAATTTCTAATTATTTTATATGGTGCACTTCGCTCTGACAGGGCTGCAGGACACGAACATAATTATTTCCTACAACTTGTTAATTCGTTCCTACGTTTTATTAATTTATTAATTTGTAAAATAAGGGAACGAATTAAAAAGTCGTATTAACGAATTCTTAATTTATTGCCACGAAATCTTTTATTTCCCACACGCAGTTTACCCGCATAAATGATCCGACAACATGGATTAAAAGTAAATGCCAAGAAAACAAACCTGCGAAATTAAAGGGTGAGACGGTGATGATTTGTGAAAAGAAACTATAAATATTATTAAGTTTGTGGCAATTCGTGACCAACCGGGAAAACAGGACACACAGCCGCTTATGGCTTTAAATGTATTGGCTCGAACGGCATGAATCCAAAAGTATGGTCGCTACTAACATTTGCCTGCTAACCAATTGTTTAACTTATAAAGAATGCTTTGTACCTCACTTGTGTCATATTCACGAAAAATGTTTCATATGAGCAACAGTGTGTTTTGCCGTTGCGCCGCCGAAGAAAGAGAATTCACTGACCGCGCGCCGTAATTACTTTTTATTTTAAATGCAGATCATGTCATGTGCAAACACAGCCATTGGGTTTCAAAATACAACAAAGAGCACCATAAAACCATTTAAAATGTGCATTTAGCGATCTAGTGACTGGATATGAAACAGGCAACAGTAAATTATCCCAAATGGAACAACGGCGCGTTTTCTCCTATAGCCGCTGCTGCCACTGCACGTGCTATTGCTATGCATCATTCTGTATGTGTATTCTCAGTTTAAATGCAGCGATCCAAAACAGTGAATCTACTCCTCATTCAGTCAAAACTTTGCTTCAAGAATGAGCCACACTGCTGACATGATCTAATCCCTAGCACACCCTTAGCACATGTGAGTTAACATATTCATCTTATCGGCAAAACATATCGGCATAATGTTTCATATCGGGCCGATGCCGATATTTACATTTGAAGTCATTATCGGCCGATTCCGATATCAGTCCGATAATATCGTGCATCCCTACTTTTTTCCTGAATATTTACGACTCGCAATTCCTATAGGATTGATTCGGAAAACTGGAAAGGTAGGATCATCAAATGGCCTGATCATAAAACCCTTGTTAACCTCTTTCTCCAACAATGAATCTACAATTTCAGGCTCTTTAAAAGCAGAAAGTAAGTTTTTACAGACAAGAGAATAATTAGGCATCCAACACAATCCTGCAATAAAACCTTGAACAAGACCAGTTAATAAGTAATTGACAAAACAACGATTGGGATGATTTTTTAAAGCCCGACCCAGCTTTGAAACGTTGACTGGGGTTGATGGTTTTATTTGTTTTTCTCCTTTTTCACAAATCGGGTTCATCTCGGGCACACTGACTTGGGGTGACCGTCTCCACAGTAACTACAAGCATGAATATATTTACAATTAAAGAATTTGCAAACATTTTCATTAAAATTCTAACACAATGGAGTGGCAAATTGTGTCACCTTAGGATCAGGCTGAAGGTTTGAGGCAGGCTTAGGAGACTGAAAAGAGACCGTTTTGGGGCACAGATTGGGCGTGTGAGTGTGAGAGCTACAGATCTAACAGGAGAGCGCTTGATGGCCGGTAAAGTGTCTACTGATGAGCGTTAGGTCGACTACGAACCAGTCCAGTCTCTGATTGAATCGTTGAATAAACATGGCAGCTTTTGCGGAGAAAGACTTATGATATTCGTAAAACAGTGTTCCTCCATAAGTGACAGCTAAGTCAGCGATGATGGCTAAATATGTGTCTAGCTCGGCTCTACGAGATGGAAAGACTTCGCATATAACGTCTCTGTAAACCCCAAATGCCAGACAAATTCGGCTAGAGTCAAAGTTTTTGAAAGTCGAGGGTCATTGTTGTTACGATCTCTTTTCCAAACCGCAACAAAATAAGGGAGTCACCACACACCACAGCCAGTTATTACGTGAATTTATTCCGGTATCAAGTATATCAACATAAAAAAAAAAAAGTGAGTATAAACAGTAATCAGCCTATCGGCCAGTAAACGTGTAATAATTATTATGACAACAGTCCAATCAGACACAGTCTGTAAAACCACCAGAAGCGACAGCCCTCGCGAAGAAGACGGGCCCAAAGGCGGCGGTGATCTCCCAAATTCCTCACATCTCGTTCGTTCTTCGGTAGCCTCGAGTAATCCAGAGGAAACGACGACCCAAACCCAGCCAACGATCGCACCTCGCCATTTCTGTTCCAGTCTT
>NW_026128511.1:0-8601 GCF_022985175.1 Labeo rohita
AAGGGGGGAACTGGGCCCCCTAGCTGTCCAAACAAACAAAGCGTTTTCAATAACAATTTTTTTATCTAATTGAATAAGCCAACAAATGTGTACATCAAATCTGTTTTGAACATCCCTTTCCCCAAAAAAGGTACATTTTTATGGGAAATTGCATCTATAGCTCACCAGATGACATTAAATGTCGAAAACTTGTACAAGTTCTAAATATTATAACCACGTATTATTCAGCATCATTTTGATTTATTTGTTCACTTAAAATTACATTTAATGCTGTTTGTCTATCACAGAGACACCGTGGTGTCTCACCGCAAATGTAAACACATCGTCACAACCTCAAACACAGCATGTGTCACATATAAGTCATTTAAGCAGAAAAAAGAGACCTAAGTTAATTAATTTAAATGTTTTATGTCTTTGGACTGCGATATTACCCAGCAACTGCGGCTGATAAACACTGGTCTTTAGGGTCTGGCTTCGAATATAACAAGCCTTTATTTGGCAATTTACGGTGTATGTTTCTGTAATTATAGTGTACCTATAAAGAACGTACATGTAGGTATAAGGGAACAAAATGTTATATTTGGGTAATAAGGGGATAACAAACCAGATATTCAACCTGCAAAGAACTACATAAGTATACTGAATTTACGGTGTACGTTTCTGTAATTATAGTGCACCTATTAAAGAACGTACATGTAGGTATATAAGGGAACAATATGTTACGTTTTTGGTAATAGAGAGTAACAACCAGATATACAACCTGCAAAGAACTGCGTAAGTAAACTAAAGTTACGGTGAATTTTTCGTATTTATATTGTACCTACGTGTAAGTATAAGGGAACAATAGGTTATGTTTGGGTAATAAGGGGGTAGCAAACAGATATGCAAATAATTTATAATGGATTAATTTAAAAACTTAACAGGTACCTTTTCTATTAAATCGTAAGTTTGGTGTATCTATACGTAAGCTTTTTTAAAATTACTGGGAAATTATACTCTTGTTCCATGTAGTTACAGGGTAAGTGTGCCATCTGCGGGTTGTAAATTAAAGTGGCGACTGTTCCCTCTTGTTCAACGAAGTTACAGGGTACAACACGTATAACAACGCGACGTAAAATGTGGTTCTACAAAATGTACATTTATTTACATTTTTACAAACATTAAATGTACAATACTGACATATTTACATCATCTAAACATTTAACGTTTACTTAATATGAAATTATAACATTTAACTCTGTTCTGTGTGATTTCTGTTGCCAGCTCGTTTCCAAGAATAGGTCTACATAATGTTATCATGACTACACGGTAAACCCTTAAAATAAATAATATTTCTGCAATCGTTTAATCATTCATGTAATATTAACTTCGTTTGCCGTGGTGGAACACAAAGGCGTTTTCTCTAACATGCTGTGACTAACAATAGAACCATAAAATACACCGAACACGCATCATAATTACAAATTAAACCATTTTATTTGTGTGCTGTAACCCAGATCTTCAGAATCCATACGATTTGCGAGGACCAGAACCAAATTCAAGGCTTTGTCCGGCGATCTTCATCTCCATCTCTAGCAGCGAGTCCAGCAGCAACAGCCATAAACCCGTGCTAAAGTGCATTTTGCGACAGGAAAATCGGACGTTCATTGGCTCTCGCCTGCATTCGTCACAGATTACGACATGCCGTGTTTCTGGTGAGATGTGTTGCAATGACGCGCGGGCGCCTTCGAGGAGTGGATCAAGACAATAATCTGGATAATATTTTCAGCGATTAACAATTTAAATTCTGCTCTCAACCTACTGCACCTCAGACCTACTGTATTCCTCCAGAGAGGACTGCGGCTGCAAACGCATCGTTATTTGGATTACTTTTTGTATGGCTGTTGACATTTTTGCAATAAATAAATGATTGTGATTGCACTTTCCTGTTTTTATATTTTTATAACTGTTCAGTCATAGTTAACTTTAGGTTTAGAGGTAGAAGTGGGATTAGCGACTATAAAAAAATATTTTTAGATATATTTTCAGATTGTGTGTTTATGTATTGAACCTACCCTGTAACTTCCTTGAACAAGAGGGGAACAATCGCCACTTTAATTTACAACCCGCAGAGGGCACAATTACCCTGTAACTACATGGAACAAGAGTATAATTTCCCAGTAATTTTAAAAAGCTTACGTATAGATACACCAAACTTACGATTTAATAGAACAGGTACCTGTTAAGTTTTTTTTTAAATTAATCCATTATAAATTATTTGTATATCTGTTTTCTACCCCGTTATTACCCAAACGTAACATATTGTTCCCTTATACTTACACGTAGGTACAATATAAATACGAAACATACACTGTAACTTCAGTTTACTAGCGCAGTTCTTTGCAGGTTGTATATCTGGTTGTTACCCCGAATTACCAAAACGTAACATACCCTATTGTTCTCTTATACCTACACATACGTATTTGACATTAAGCTTCCTCTGCATGCTTCCCCGTGGAACGCGGCATGCAGATAAGAAAGAAACGGCCTGTGAACTGCAGGTAATGGAGTATTCAACCTTCTGCAGTCCTTATCTGACACCTCCCCAGAGGAAAGAGGACCCGTCAACACTGCACCTCACGCTCACCCCTGACTTATGTCTACAACACGGATGACATTGGTGGCTGTGTGTCCGTACACAAATAAACCATGTTTAGAAGTGCTGATCGGCCAAAGTGAAAAAAAGCTGTGCTGCTTCCGCTGAGCTGTTGCGTGTACGTGTGAGTCAAGAATGTGACATTTGGTATAAAAAAAAATTAAAAAAAACCTGACTCAGAAATTGCTAGCAAATTTAACAAATACTTAGAAATAGCAACACATTACATTAAATGTGACATTTAGTAGAAAAACTGACGCAGTGTTTACTACTTTGTTAATATGAAAAGTAATTTGAAAAGTAATTTGACTGTATTTTTGTGGTTACTTGTGTCAGGATGGTATGATGGTATGATGTCAGTTCTCATTCACACAGATAAGTAACCACAGGTGTAGTTCCTCATATTACAGTTTTTCTCAGTCGCTTTGGTGCATTTCTCACAACACTATTTACATTTGCACAACAGTTAATGCATTTCTCAAAACAATTAGTACAAACTGCAAAACCTAGTTGATAACCTGCAAAAGCGTGTCACTTGCTCAAAATGGATAGCTCATTCCTCAAAAGCAAGTATTCATGTCAATGAAAGTGTCAGTGTCATCAAGATGAAAAGTCCTGACACCATTGTTTATGAACAAGATAGTCAAATGGCTTTGTCATGTTTTCATTATGACAGTTTACTCTGTAAATTTTTTCCTATGCAAAAAAGTCAGATTTTGGTGACACTTCCTGAAAATGCTCAAGACAGCACTATATACTATTTGCACAGCCATTTGAAAACTACAGTAAAGCTAGACATTACTGTATTTAGTGAGGTATCTGAGTACAAGACACTGAATATGTATGTTTCACATTTTTACTTCATATGCTCTTTGCAATTCTAATTTATTCAAAGCATTGTGCAAACGAATAAATACACCCTTATTTACAACAAACATAAACTCCCTTTGGGTAGAGCTGTGCACAATTGTAAACAATATTGCAGTACATATTGGAACTGAACCTACAACATATAGGTATGTAAATCATTCATGCACATTTGCAGAAATTGTTCAATTTAGAAGACATTTTCAGGAAAAAAAGATTTAAATTTTTTTATAAAATTTGCTTGACAGATTTTGACAACTAGTTCAACATTTTTGTATGTAATGACTCAAGCAATGAAATGAGGACTATTAGTTTTATATGGAATGACTATTCAGCATTCACAAGTTTAGTTAATTTTGACTGACATGACATAAGCAAATGATAATGTTATAAAACAGCAGAGAGTTGTATGAAAGCAATTGATGCATGTCCAAAAGCATTTGCAATTTGTTGGAAGGAATGAGAAACTGCTACTATGATGTGCACAAATGACTAAATGTTGTGGAGGTTGAAGTAAATGTTGTGCAAATGTAAATAGTGTTGTGAGAAATGCACCAAAGCGACTGAGAAAAACTGTAACTATGAACATGTTCCACTAACATCTGACAAGTTGTGCCATAATTTCGAACAGCAGGGGAGGATGAGGTAAGATGTCGGTAAATCTCATCTCAACACTTAAAAGTTCGTTTCATCTGAACATCAAAAATTTGTGAGACTCATTGTATCCAAACAGTTCGGAGGTAAAATTATATATTTTTGTTATTGATTGTATATATAAACTCCATTTACTTCCAATAATAATAATAATAATGAATAATAATATATTTTATTCAAATATTTACAGATGCAGTGATGTATTATTCTATAAGTGCAGTACATGCAAAATGAATGAAAACTAAATATGTAACATGTAAATGAAAAGTAAATATGTAACAGTTTAAGGACCTTTCCTTCCACACACATTTTGCCTGATAATTATTATAAAAAAAAAAAAAAAAAAAAAGTCCTGTTCCGGAGATAAAATTAGAGCATAAAAGGTTGGAACGATCTGTAAATAATGACAGATTTTTCATTTCTGGGTGAACTATTCCGTTACCCTCTTTCCCCACATCCCCTAACCCAGTCATAATAAACCTCATCCTCTTGTTGAAATGCCTAGTTCTTCGTTAATTTGTTTTTTAGCGTGCAGAAAAATCCTGCAGAGCATTGAATGACCCACATAGAGCAGGTACATGGGGTCTCTTGGCCCGTAGAATGGTGAGTTCAATCCATCTCTTTTCATGTTTCGAGCCGTCTCATGTCATTGTGACCTTCTCAAAGTCAGTGCCCTAAATCGGTTTTCATCCGTGTAAGCTGTGACCTTTCCAGCTTGGAGGCTTTTAGCCTTACCTGCTGCACCACACAGCTCCACCACCTGCTCCAACAGCACAGCCTGACTGCGAGCTAATGCTTCAGAGATCAACCAATCTCATTCACATCCTCAACGCCAGCCCATGGCATTTGTGTATTCAACCTTCTGAAATTCAACTTCAATAAACGGGAAGGATGTTCATGACATGACACCTCATGACATGATAGGATGATATGATGGCTCATACAGCAATGCGATATCACTCTGGTCTGCTGCTCGCATTTTAGAAGCTATTAGTTTTGCTCTTTTTGTTTAGGGGAAAGTCGAAAATGAAAAAAAAAAAAAGAAGAAGGATGGACAGACGGATGCACGGACAGAAAGACAGATGAACAGATAGACAGATAGATGATATAACAAGAGATAGAATGACAGAATGATAGATAGATAAATAGATAGATAGATAGAACGATAGATAAAACGATAGAACGACAGATAGATAGATAGATAGATAGATGATAGAATGAGAGAGAATGACAGAATGATAGATAGATAGATAGATAGATAGATAGATAGATAGATAGATAGATAGATAGATAGATGATAGAACGAGAGAGAATGACAGAATCATAGAATGATAGAATGATAGATAAACAACAAAGAACAATAGATAGATAGATAGATAGATAGATAGATAAATGATAGAACGATAGACAGAATGATACATAGAATGACAGAACAATAGATAGATAGATAGATAGATAGATGATAGAACAAGATAGAATGACAGAATGATAGATAGATAGATAGATAGAATGACAGAATGATAGATAGAACAATAGATAGAACGATAGATAGATAGATAGATGATAGATAGATAGATAGATAGATAGATAGATAGATAGATAGATAGACGATAGACGATAGAACGATAGACAGAATGATACATAGAACGACAGAACAATAGATAGATAGAACGAGAAAGAATGACAGAATGATAGATAGATAGATAGATAGATAGATAGATAATAGAACGAGAGAGAATGACAGAATGATAGATAGATAGATAGATAGATAGATAGATAGATAGATAGATAGATAGAACGACAGATAGAATGACAGAATGATAGATAGAACAATAGATAGAACGACAGAACAATAGATAGATAGATGATGGAACGATAGACAGAATGATACATAGAATGACAGAACAATAGATAGATAGATAGATAGATGATAGAACGAGAGAGAATGACAGAACCACAGAGAGAACGATAGATAGAACGACAGAATGATAGACAGAATGATAGATAGAACGATAGATAGAACGACAGAACAATAGATACATAGATAGATAGATAGATAGAGAGAACGACAGACAGAATGACAGAATGATAGATAGAATGACAGAACAATAGATAGATAGATAGATAGATAGATAAATGATAGATAGATAAATGATAGAACGATAGACAGAATGATACATAGAATGACAGAACAATAGATAGATAGATGATAGAACAAGATAGAATGACAGAATGATAGATAGATAGATAGATAGATAGATAGATAGATAGATAGATAGAACGACAGATAGAATGACAGAATGATAGAATGATAGATAGATAGATAGATAGATAGATAGATAGATAGATAGATAGATAGATAGATAGATAGATAGATAGATAGATGATGGAACGATAGACAGAATGATACATAGAATGACAGAACAATAGATAGATAGATAGATAGATAAATGATAGATAGATAAATGATAGAACGATAGACAGAATGATACACAGAATGACAGAACAGATAGATAGATAGATAGATGATAGAACAAGATAGAATGACAGAATGATAGATAGATAGATAGATAGATAGATGATAGAACAAGATAGAATGACAGAATGATAGATAGATAGATAGATAGATAGAACGACAGATAGAATGACAGAACGATAGATAGAACAATAGATAGAACGATAGATAGATAGATGATAGATAGATAGATAGATAGATAGATAGATAGAGATAGATAGATAGATAGACGATAGAACGATAGACAGAATGATACATAGAACGACAGAACAATAGATAGATAGAACGAGAGAAAATGACAGAATGATAGATAGATAGATAGATAGATAGATAGATGATAGAACGAGAGAGAATGACAGAATGATAGATAGATAGATAGATAGATAGATAGATAGATAGATAGATAGATAGAACGACAGATAGAATGACAGAATGATAGATAGAACAATGGATAGAACGACAGAACAATAGATAGATAGAACGAGAGAGAATGACAGAATGATAGATAGATAGATAGATGATAGAACGAGAGAGAATGACAGAACCACAGAGAGAACGATAGATAGAACGACAGAATGATAGACAGAATGATAGATAGAACGATAGATAGAACGACAGAACAATAGATACATAGATAGATAGATAGATAAAGAGAACGACAGACAGAATGACAGAATGATAGATGGAATGACAGAACAATAGATAGATAGATAGAATGACAGAATGATAGAACAATAGATAGAATGACAGAACAATAGATAGATAGATAATTAGATAGATAGACAGATAGATAGATGATAGAACAAGAGAGAATGACAGAACCATAGAGAGAACGATAGATAGATAGATAGATAGATAGATAGATAGATAGATAGATAGATAGAATGACAGAATGATAGACAGAATGATAGATAGAACGATAGATAGAACGATAGATAGAACGACAGAACAATAGATACATAGATAGATAGATAGAGAGAACGACAGACAGAATGACAGAATGATAGACAGAATGATAGATAGCATGACAGAACAATAGATAGATAGATAGATAGAACGACAGAATGACAGAATGATAGAACAATAGATAGAATGACAGAACAATAGATAGATAGATAGATAGAACGACAGAATGACAGAATGATAGAACAATCGATAGAATGACAGAACAATAGATAGATAGATCATTAGATAGATAGACAGATAGATAGATGATAGAACAAGAGAGAATGACAGAACCATAGAGAGAACCATAGAGAGAACGATAGATAGATAGATAGATAGATAGATAGATAGATAGATAGATAGATAGATAGATAGATAGATAGATAGATAGAATGACAGAATGATAGACAGAATGATAGATAGAACAATAGATAGAACGACAGAACAATAGATAGATAGATAAACAGATAGATAGATAGATGATAGAACAAGAGAGAATGACAGAACCATAGAGAGAACGATAGATAGATAGATAGATAGATAGATAGATAGATAGATAGATAGATAGATAGATAGATAGAATGACAGAATGATAGACAGAATGATAGATAGAACGATAGATAGAACGACACAGAACAATAGATAGATAGATTAACAGACAGACAGACAGACAGACAGAATGGTAGAAAGAGAAGAGAGAGAGAGAACAATAGAACGACAGATAGAAAAATAGATAGATAGATAGATGATAGAATGACAGATAGAATGAGTTACACACAGTATATTTGCCCAATGAAATAACTGTGAGAGAAAGTATTGAAATATATATCTTCCTCCGTCTTGTATTTATTCCCCTCAGGGGTTCCGTAGAACAAGTTATTTGGAGTTCTTTTCTTAATGGGTAAAAGAAATAAGGTTTTTACTTAAAATATAGGGTGAGACAACCCGAAAAAAAAAAAAAAATTGCAACTGGAAAAAAGGGGCA
>NW_026128512.1:0-8597 GCF_022985175.1 Labeo rohita
AACGTTGAGTGAGAGACGTGAGGCGAGCGGATCCATTTGCATACTTTTATTAACGGGATTAGACATAGACATGGTCAGGCAGGCAGGGTCAGACAACGGCAGGCAGGTGTATGGACGACGAGACAAGAGTAATCCTAAATCCAGGCAAGGGTCAATACAGCGGCGAACGAAATCAGAGAAGGGCTAGGCAGAGAGTAATCCGTAAAGACAGGCGAGAGTTCAAACAACAAGAAAACAAAACACAGAATGGCAAGGGGAAACGCTTAGTATGAATGATAGTAACAATACAATACTCGGCGAGGAGTGACAGGAAGACCGGGGTATTTATACAGTCTCTGATTGGACAGGAGGAAGTGCAATGGCTGATGGGGAGTGTAGTCCGGGGTGTAGTGTGGCAGTCCGTGCGTGACAAAAACGCAAGAGCGACATCTGGTGGTGAGCGGTCCGCAGCTCACCGACCAGATCATGACATAGCCCCCCAAAGAGCGGCTTCCAGACGCTCCAACAGGACAACAGTCCATGGGAGTGGTGGGGAGGGAGCGAGACAGGGTGAGGGTTGGAGGGCCAGGCCCTGCGGAGGACCCGGTGATTGAGGCAGGACCGGCAGAGCGGGAGCCCTCCAGGGCGGAGCCGGAGGCGGAGCAGGCAATGCAAGAGCCCTCCAGGACTGAGCCGGTGGAGCCCTCCAGGGCGGAGCAGATGGTGCTAGAGCCCTCCAGGGCGGAGCCGAAGGCAGAGCAGACGACGCTAGAGCCCTCCAGGGCGGAGCCGGTGGAGCCCTCCAGGGCGGAGCCTGAGGCGGAACAGGCGGCGCTAGAGCCCACCAGGGCGGAGCCGGAGGCTGAGCAGGCAGTGCAAGAGCCCTCCAGGGTGGAGCCAGAGGCAGGGCAGGCGACGCTAGAGCCCTCCAGGGCGGAGCCGGAGGCCGAACAGGTGGCACTAGAGCCCTCCAGGGTGGAGCCGGAGGCGGAGTAGGAGGCGCAGCAGCCCTGCGGGCGCAACAGGAATCTGCATCACGCTCTGGGACCTGGGGAGAGCAGGGACAGAGGAGGCAGACAGAATAGAGGGAGAAGCCGCAGCAGCCCTCCGGGCGGAACAGGAGGCGGAGCAGCCCTCCGAGGCGGAGCAGCCCTCCGGGCGGAGCAGGAGGCGGAGCAGCCCTCCGGGCGGAACAGGAGGCGGAACAGCCCTCCGGGCGGAACAGGAGGCGGAGCAGCCCTCCGGGCGGAACAGGAGGCGGAGCAGCCCTCCGGGCGGAACAGGAGGCGGAGCAGCCCTCCGGGCGGAACAGGAGGCTGCGTCATTGACTGGGACCTGGGGAGAACAGTGACAGAGGATGCAGACAGGAAAAAGGGAGAAGCAGAGAGTTTGGTGGTTAACGCCCCCTCCGTAAGAGGTTCTACGGCCGGCGCCGACACCTCTGGAGGCATTGGCGCAGCTTCTCCGACGGGGAAGGCCTCTGAAGCAGACTTGAGACCATACGGAACCTCTGAAGAAAGCCTGTGATCAAATGGGAGCTCTGCAGCAGGCTTGTGATCAGGTGAGAGCTCTGGTGCAGGCTTGTGATCAGGTGAAAGCTCTGGTGCAGGCTTGTGATCAGCCGAGAGCTCTGGTGCAGGCTTGTGATCAGACGAGAGCTCTGGTGCAGGCTTGTGATCAGACGAGAGCTCTGGTGCAGGCTTGTGATCAGACGAGAGCTCTGGTGCAGGCTTGTGATCAGACGAGAGCTCTGGTGCAGGCTTGTGATCAGACGAGAGCTCTGGTGCAGGCTTGTGATCAGACGAGAGCTCTGGTGCAGGCTTGTGATCAGACGAGAGCTCTGGTGCAGGCTTGTGATCAGACGAGAGCTCTGGTGCTGACCTGGGAACAGGCGTGTCCTCAGGAGCACAGTGGGCCGCCCACACACACCACATGGCCACTGCCACTAAGGGAAGAGCAGCAGCGATGACGTCACTTGGCTTGTGGGGATCTGCTGTAACGTGGCTTGACTCAGGAACAACATGGCTTGACTCGTGGGGCACAGCTGTATCTTGGCTTGACTCAAGGAGAACGGCAGCTGTGCTTTGACCTGACTCAGTTGCTTGACCGGACTTGGAAGCTTGACTTGACCCTGGGGTAGCAGCCGCGACGTGAAGGAGCGCCACTTTAGCTGCCCATACGGCCCTTAGGGGTGAGTCCAGCACGTGGGCCATCATAAGCCGTGGTCTTGGGATGTCAGGAGAGACGTGACCGGACTCAAGAACCACGGCTGCAACTTTGCTTGACTCAGGAACAGCCGCTGTTATGTGACTTGACTCAGAAACCGCTTCAGGAAGTGCGGCCATGATGGGTGCAGACTCGGGTGCAAAAGACATGACGTGAACAGGCTGTGGCTTGGCTGACGAGGCGTTAGCAGGCTTTGACGTAGCGCCCATCTTGTGCAGTGGCTCTGGCGTGGCAGCCATCTTGTGCAGTGGCTCTGGCGTGGCAGCCATCTTGTGCAGTGGCTCTGGCGTGGCAGCCATCTTGTGCAGTGGCTCTGGCGTGGCAGCCATCTTGTGCAGTGGCTCTGGCTCAGGATTGATGGCTGTAATTTGACTTGAGACAGAAGCGACAACTGTAACTTGACTTGACATAGTATCAACAGCTCTGACTTGACTTGACACAGGAAACACAGTTTTAATTTCACTTGCCTTAGAAAGAGCAGCGCTGACTTGACTTGGTGCAGGAAACGCAGCTCCAGCCTGACTTGGCTTAGAAACTTGACTAGATTCAGGAAACACAGCTGCAGCGTGACTTGGCTCTGGCATGGCAGCTGTGACGTGACGGAGCTCTGTTTTCGCCGCCATTTTGTGAACGGGTTCCGCCGTCGCCGCCATCGCTCGAGCGCGCGCCCGACACGGCCGCCATTTCACGAGCGATCCAAGCGGCAAACGTGTCCGTAGCGTCGCGCTCCGGCGCGGCCGCCATCTCGCGAGCGGGGTGAGCGGCCGCCATTACCACATCGTCGCGTTCTCCGTCCGCGACCCCCACAGTAAACGACGAGCCCTCACACAAAAGAGCAAAGTCCAAAAACACGGCCAGAGACGAACGCGGACCCTCGCGTCTCAGTCTCGCTTTTAACAGTTCATTTAAACCATCACAAAATATTTCAATGAGAATGCAATCCGGGAGGTCAGAATGATTTGCAATGGCTAGAAATTCAATTATGTGCTGTTCAAGTGTACGTGGTCCTTGTTTAAGTCCGAATAAAATCCTGTTAGTGTCCATACCTGATGAATGTCTGGGTGAAAAGCTGCTGGATCCTTTTGTGGCCGAGTATTCTGTCACGTTGAGTGAGAGACGTGAGGCGAGCGGATCCATTTGCATACTTTTATTAACGGGATTAGACATAGACATGGTCAGGCAGGCAGGGTCAGACAACGGCAGGCAGGTGTATGGACGATGAGACAAGAGTAATCCTAAATCCAGGCAAGGGTAAATACAGCGGCGAACGAAATCAGAGAAGGGCTAGGCAGAGAGTAATCCGTAAAGACAGGCGAGAGTTCAAACAACAAGAAAACAAAACACAGAATGGCAAGGGGAAACGCTTAGTATGAATGATAGTTTGAGATGATGGAAAATGTTGATACTCTAATGGTGTAATAAATGCTAATGAAGTCTTTTAATGTGTGTGTGCGTGTTTTGTTTGTTTTGTCTTTCTGTAGACTTTCAGACTGCAGTATCACTGAAGAAGGTTATAAAGCTCTGGCTTCAGCTCTGAGATCAAACCCTTCACACCTGATAGAGCTGGATCTCACAGGAAATGATCCTGGACAATCAGGAGTGAAGGAGCTCAATGATTTACTACAGGATGGACACTGTTCATTAAAGACCATCAGGAAAAAAAAAAAAAAAAAAAAAACCTTAAAATATTTAAAAATGATCCGCAATGTGAAATCAGCTGTATGAAAACAGATAGAAGGGTCAAATGCACCATTGTTGAATAGGAATGACATGAACTGGAATTAAATAGCAGTTCAGAAAAATTCAACAGACACACAACAGAATTTGTGGCAAAAATAATTAAAAAATATAAAAATCCTTATCTGCTTCCTGTAGGTTTTTGAAAAGTCCTGCTGCAGAGGAAGCGTGTGAGTATCTCACTGGAGTTCTGGGTAAAAGTCCATTACTACTGAAAGAACTGGATCTGAGTGGAGATAAATTAGGAGATCTGGATGGGGAGAAACTCTCTGCTCTTTTGATGGACTCTCATAGCAAACTGGAGAAAATAATGTGAGTGAACATGATTTATACATTGAAACCTCTTTGATTATTCATTATTAAAGACTGTCAGTCACATGTGTAATCAGATATGAAGAGCTGTTGATCTGATGTGTGTTGAATATGTGCTGAATAATAATAATCAAGCATTGCATTAGTTCAGGCAGAACAGGTCAGTCAAGCTCACATCAGCTGATAGTCAGCTGTTCCTGACGTGTACCAATCCAGTCTTGACACTTATCACAGCGGTTCATTTAATTCCATTCTTTCAGCATCTCTTCTATCACATCACTGCTCACAATCAAACTCCCTCCTCCAACCCCAACTCCACCCAACTCAACCTGTAATCTAATCTGACTTTTCTTTCTTTCTGTATCAGTTCACTACATTGCAAGTATTCTCTACCATGTATTTGTATTTTCCACAATTCATGTAAATTGTGAATTGTAATTATGTAGGTATTTACTGGATTTGTTCTGTACCCCAGGGGGGTTTGACTTGCTGCTCTCCCCGCTCTGTCCAAGCATGTTTATCAAGCATGGCTGCATGGACAGGCGTTTAGAGTTTTGCCCAGAACAGAACCATACCACCAACACTAACAATATGCAATATATTTGTAATAAATATACTTGGTTAAAATGGTCCTGACTGAAATGCTGTTTTTGTGTTCAGGCTGAATAATTGTGAGCTGACAGAGAAAAGCTGTTCAGTTCTAGCTACTGTTCTCTCCTCCAAAACCATCCTGAAAGAGATGAACCTGAACAACAGTCGTCTGCTGGATTCAGGAGTCAAAGAGATCTGTGAGGGACTGAAGAATCCTGTGTGTGAGCTGAAGATACTGAAGTGAGTACATTTCACCAACAGCTACACTCAACACCACAGCAATGAGATCAATATTGCACACTGGCTGATGATGGGAATATTATATATGTTAAAAATATATATTTACATTAGAATTTTGTTTATTTTGACACAAAATAAATGTAACACATTAAACAGGAGACTTTTCAGACATGCACTCCACTCCATCTCAGCTCCAGCTGTATCATTTCATATCAAAGTGTAAAAGAAATGGAGCATGCAATGTCTAGTTACAGTTGGAGTCAAAAGTTTACATAAACCTTGCAGAATCTGCAAATTGTTAATTATTTAGCCAAAAATAAGTGGGATCAATTTTCTCTTGTGGACTATATGTAAACTGTTGCTTTAACCAATCAGATTTCCAGTTGGCAACACCGGGTCCATCTAGCAGACATACGATAAAGTCAGCATTTTCACATCCTTTGATTGGATGATGGCCAGAGAGTGTAGTAGTAGTCAGAGCAGGCAAATAGTTGTTTTGACAGTATTATTACTGTTTCTAAGGTTTCTTACTGCATGTTATTGTTTATTTAGTACTGACGTGAATAAGATTTTCACATAAAAGATGTTTACATACAGTCCACAAGAGAAAATAATAGTTGAATTTTAAAAAGTTAAAAAGTTTACATACACATAATTATTTTTTTATATGATCAACATTTTTATTCAGATTTAGTTTAACATCAGAAACTTATATAACACAATTCACAGTTCAACTTCAGAAGTATATTTATTTATCAAATTTATTATTATAATATTATTATTTATAATATTTATTATATTTATATATTTCTGAATAAATTGGTGTGTTGGTGTAGATACATTTATAAAACATTGACAAACAGATTGCTTTTTTGAGATGATGGAAAATGTTGATACCCTAATGGTGTAATACATGCTAATGAAGTCTTTTAATGTGTGTGTGTGTGTGTGTGTGTGTTTGTGTTTTATTTATTTATTTTTTGTCTTTCTGTAGACTTTCAGACTGCAGTATCACTGAAGAAGGTTATAAAGCTCTGGCTTCAGCTCTGAGATCAAACCCTTCACACCTGATAGAGCTGGATCTCACAGGAAATGATCCTGGACAATCAGGAGTGAAGGAGCTCAGTGATTTACTACAGGATGGACTCTGTTCATTAAAGACCATCAGGTGAAAAAGACCTTAAATATTTAAAAATGATCCACAGATGTGAAATCAGCTGTATGAAAATAGATAGAAGGGTCAAATGCACCATTGTTGAATAGGAATGACATGAACTGGAATTAAATAGCAGTTCAGAGAAATTCAACAGACACACAACAGAATTTGTGGCAAAATAATTAAAAATATAAATGATCTGAAATCCTTATCTGCTTCCTGTAGGTTTTTGAAAAGTCCTGCTGCAGAGGAAGCGTGTGAGTATCTCACTGGAGTTCTGGGTAAAAGTCCATTACTACTGAAAGAACTGGATCTGAGTGGAGATAAATTAGGAGATCTGGATGGGGAGAAACTCTCTGCTCTTTTGATGGACTCTCATAGCAAACTGGAGAAAATAATGTGAGTGAACATGATTTATACATTGAAACCTCTTTGATTATTCATTATTAAAGACTGTCAGTCACATGTGTAATCAGATATGAAGAGCTGTTGATCTGATGTGTGTTGAATATGTGCTGAATAATAATAATCAAGCGTTGTGTTAGTTCAGGCAGAACACGTCAGTCAAGCTCACATCAGCTGATACTGCCAACACTAACAGTATGCAATATAACTGTAATAAATATACATGATGAAAGTGGTCCTGACTGAAATGCTGTTTTTGTGTTCAGGCTGAATAATTGTGAGCTGACAGAGAAAAGCTGTTCAGTTCTAGCTACTGTTCTCTCCTCCAAAACCATCCTGAAAGAGATGAACCTGAACAACAGTCGTCTGCTGGACTCAGGAGTCAAAGAGATCTGTGAGGGACTGAAGAATCCTGTGTGTGAGCTGAAGATACTGAAGTGAGTACATTTCACCAACAGCTACACTCAACACCACAGCAATGAGATCAATATTGCACACTGGCTGATGATGGGAATATTATATATGTTAAAAATATATATTTACATTAGAATTTTGTTTATTTCGATGCAGAATGTCTTTACAAACACATTAAACAGGAAACTTTTCAGATGCACTCCACTCCACCTCAGCTCCAGCAGTTCATTTCAATCACCGGGCATCCATCTAGCAGACATACGATAACATCAGCATTTTCACATCCTTTGATTGGATGATGGTCAGAGAGTGTAGTAACTGTCAGAGCTAGCAAACAGTTGTTTTGACAGTATTATTACTATTTCTAAGGTTTCTTACTTTATGAAATTGTTTAATTAGTACTGACGTGAATAATATTTTTCACATAAAAGATGTTTACATACAGTCCACAAGAGAAAATAATAGTTGAATTTAAAAAAGTTAAAAAGTTGACATACACAATTATTTTTTTTTTCAAAATTTTTATTCAGATTTAGTTTAACATCAGAAACGTATATAACACAATTCACAGTTCAACTTCAGAAGTATATTTATTTATCAAATTTATTATTATAATTGTATTAATTATTATTTATAATATTTATTATATTTATATATTTCTGAATAAATTGGTGTGTTGGTGTAGATACATTTATAAAACATTGACAAACAGATTGCTTTTTTGAGATGATGGAAAATGTTGAAACCCTAATGGTGTAATAAATGCTAATGAAGTCTTTTAATGTGTGTGTGTGTGTGTGTGTTTTGTTTCTTGTCTTTCTATAGACTTTCAGACTGCAGTATCACTGAAGAAGGTTATAAAGCTCTGGCTTCAGCTCTGAGATCAAACCCTTCACACCTGATAGAGCTGGATCTCACAGGAAATGATCCTGGACAATCAGGAGTGAAGGAGCTCAGTGATTTACTACAGGATGGACTCTGTTCATTAAAGACCATCACTCACTAAAAAACAAACAACATAAGAAAAACATCCGTGAGCATGTTAATATCAGGAGCATATATATATATATATATATATATATATATATATATAGTGTATGCGTTTGTAGCCATAGACTCGCCCATTTGTACTAACGTATAAAGGACATTTTATATCTATATATAAGTAATAATTATTGTTTTTCACGTTAAACATCTATTCGAAAGCACAGTATTGATAAACATGGTCTAAACATACACTCAGTGTAAACACTCATATTACATCCTATTTTTATACAATAAATAAATAACTAAATAATATGATCTTTAAGTCATAAACATAAGCATGCTTTGTATGTATTATACAATACAAAAACGTTTTATATTTGGGAAACTATATTATTATTGTGTAAACACTATTACCTTTATATCGCATCGTTTTCTATTGTATAGAATGATAAAAAACATCCTGGTGTCGTGACACATTTTGATGAAATGAAATGAATCGTATTTCATGATGTTTCACTTGCTGTAGTCATGAATAATAGTTTGAGCAAAA
>NW_026128513.1:0-8581 GCF_022985175.1 Labeo rohita
ATGTCTGGTGTGGCAGGGTGGTTCCTCTGAGGGTAGCTGAGGCATTTTTGGAGACAGGTTTGTGACCACTGGGTGATGTCTTGGTCCCTCCAGGAGATCTGTGGGTCGTGAAGGGTGAGCCAGGGGTGACCGAGTATAATGGTGTGGTGAGGTGACTGAGTGACGTGGAATTGTATGGACTCGGTGTGCAAGGAGCTGGTGATCAAGGTTAATGCTTCCGTGATGTGGTGGATCCTCCCAGCTCCTAGGGGTCGTCCATCAAGGGCTGCCACCGCCATGGGAGGAGTACATGGAATTAGAGATATAAGATGACGATTAGCAAAATCCTGATCCACAAAGTTACCAGCCGCACCGGAATCGACAAAGGCTTTAGTCTTAATATGGCGACCTCGGACTACTAAACACACATCAAGCAGTAGAGAGGGAGACAAAGGAGTAAAGCTTACCCGAGTACTAGTGGATCTAGGGGGGCGGGCTGGACATTGAGCTCAGAGATGTCCAGACTGACCACAATACAGGCAGAGACGATTCCTCATCCTTCGCTCACGCTCCTCCTCAGTCAGGCGAGTGAATCCCACCTGCATGGGTTCCTCAGTAGCGTGAGTGGGAGACTGTAGTGTAGTGGAAGGAGAACAAGAACAATGACCCCTGCGAGAGCGGAGCAGATGATCCATCTTTATTGCCATGTCCATGAATTCCTCCAGAGTTTTATTATCGTCCCGGCAAGTGAGTTCGGCCTGTAGGTCCATTCTGAGGCCTCGACGGTACATGGCTTTAAGGGGCTTTCCCTCCCAGCCCGCCCAAGCAGCCGGAGTGCGGAACATAAGTGAATAATCCGCAGCGGTAGAAGACCCCTGGCGGAGGTTCAAAAGTTCGTCCTCAGCCTCCTTGCCATCCTCAGTGTGATCGAAAACCTCTCTGAATTTAGCAAGAAAGTGCTGATATGTGGGGAAAGTCATTTGGCGTCCCTCCCACAGTGCAGTGGCCCAGTTTAATGCTTTACCGGTGAGGAGGGAGCAAACCAGCGAGACCTTGCTGTTCTCTGTCATAAAGCATTGCGGTTGAGAGTTCACATAAATAGCACACTGCATAAGAAAACCTTTGCACTTGCCTGGGGAGCCGTCATATTTCTCCGGAAGTGCCAGCCGAGACGCGTTGGCCGACGCCGCTGGGGCAGCGGGAGGTGGAGCCGTGACGGCAGCAGCGGGAGGATTAGTCGGAGCGGAAGACTGGTTTACTGCCGTGGTGAGTGTCTGCATCGATCGCACCAGCTCCTCGGTCATGGCAGTCAAGCGATCCAGTTGTTGATGGTGAGCCGCGAGCCCTGAAGCTTGCCGTGTTACCTCAGACATGACGCTGCATAAAGCCGCTGGATCCTGTTGCGGCGAAGTCTTCTGTAACGATGGGTCAGAGACATTCGGATCCATTTGCCAGGCTTTATTAAGAATCGTCAACAAACAAGGGCAATCACCAGTAAACAGGAGTAACGTAGGTAATCCAATAGACAGTTCAATACTCATGCAAAGGTCACAATGGCTGGCAGCGGGAATCAGAAAATCCAGGGTCATACACGGGAAATCCAACACAAGAGAAAACGCTCAGAATTACCACCATACGGAACGATAAGACTTCGCGGTGTCTAAGGGTAAGTCCGCACCTTAAATAGGCTACATAATGATGAAGGTAATGACAAACAGCTGTGGCGGAACTAGCCGAGGTACATGGGTAAAAAGTGTCCGGGTGGGAACTAGAACTCGGGCGATGGTTCCCGCTGTGACCGTTCGGAGAGGGCCACAGAGGCGCTATCGGTGACAGATGCATTACTCTACCTTTATGAGCAAAAATGACGGAATAATCAAATTGTTTCCACTGAAAGAAATGTGATTAGTGATCGCGCTGGCGCCTCCGTGTCCTGTAAGCAGCTTCAGCTTCCACTCTCCGCACAAACCATTGGGTATATCTATAGATTTTATAGATTTTAAAAATCTGGTAGACCTTTTATATGTCAAAAGGTCAAGGGAATTTAAATTGAATAAATAAATACATTTTTATTAAATAAATAAATATTTTTAAAAACTAACATTTTCTGCCCCACTCTTCCCTGCCACTAAATAGTGTCACTGGTGAAGTGCGGAGTGTCAGTCTAGTGGATTGATGTCAGATGTAAAGGTCAGTATGAACCTGAAATAGACTCAATTTGTTGACTTGATTTTTCAAAATGTACATATCCAGTTATGTTAAATTGTTTAAAAAAAATAACACATTACCATTAATGTATACTCTGTGCCTGTACCATTACTGTGAACATTTTTGAGATTTCAGACACTTTGATTAGAATCTGCCAATAGTAAATCCCGTCAATGAATCATGGTTTGGAAAGAAGCGTGCCTGTGTATTAGCTGACAAAGCATATCAAACAACAAGCTACATATAAAAAGGCAAAGACCACAGTAGCCTGCATAATTCTTAAACAGAAGAGCTCACCACTTGAGAGAGAGAGGGATGTGTGGAGTTACTGCATTTAGGACATACTGCTCTACTATAGGTTTTGTCCTAAAATTGTCCTAAATTTTGTGCTCAGTGAGATATGATATACATACACAAGTTGTAGTAGTTGTAGAGTAGTACGGCCAAACTAATATGGTTAACATAAGACAAAATGTGCGTCCCAAATCACGTACTTTTGCACTGTTCTATAACGGTTTGTAGTATAAATGTAGTGGAATGTTGAACACTTCATGCACTCAACTGTCGCAGCTTTAATTACACAGTGAAGGAGGTGAGGGGCTATCAGACTGTTTATGAATGACAAAATAACATAATTCATACTACATGGTTGAGCGCATAGTGCATAAGCACATAGTGTAAAAGTGCATAGTGTATAGTGCATCATTTGGGACGCAGTTAAAGCCTTTAAAGGTAACAAAATATAAAATAAAAAAGAATGGCAGACATTTAGGACAAAGTGGACGAAGATAAAAATCAAAGATACACATTACAATTCTGCCTTTACAGATACACATAACGTACAAATAAAACAAACAGTGCTTTATTTTTCAAGTACAGAAGATTATTTAGTAGTACAGTTCAATACGATAAATTGACAAATATTAAAATAAAGCACTATATAGACTATATACATCAATTATACATAGATTTTTATTAAAGAAGCTGTTGTCTCTTTTGTGTTTTGTTGTTTTATTAACATTAAAAGAATAGTTCACCCAAAAATTAAAATTCTGTCATCTGTCAATTCTGTCATAGGGCCAATTTTAAATTAGTATGAGAGCGCAATTCCAAACCAGTTCCAGTTGGAAATTTCTGCGCATGATTTACTACAAATTAAAGAACACAGACGCAACGTCTCTTTTACACATCGACCAATGCTATATACTAAGCACAGCACAAATTAGCTTAGTTGCAAATAAAGAATAAAAATGTATAATAATGCAGTCAGAGTTGGGTAATGCCGCTACATGGACTGTAATAAATGTCTATTGGGTGTCTTAACTCTCTGTAATATTCTACCACCACATTATTTCACATTGTTTACCTTTGGCATCTCAAATTAGAATTTAAAAACACTGTTTAAAGAAACCATGATAAATAGATGATAAAAATAAATAAATTAATTAATTAATAAATAAATAAACATACCTAGATAAAGTCACCATGTTCATGGTTATTTCAAAGAAAAAACACTGCTGTTATATCAAAGTCCTGTCTGAAATTGAGCTGTTAGGGCTGCACAATATTGAGAGAGAAAAAAAAAAAAAGAAAAACTGACATTGCAATACTTTTTTCTGGCGATGGTTAACCATGTTTTCAAGGCTGAACGATTTGGAAAATACTTGAAAAATGTATTCATGCTTATAAGAACCAACTCAAATCTCTTTCAGTAACAGAAACTTTGTCTCTGTGTGTGACTCTTATTGTAAGACTTTTTTTTTGTTTTGTTTTGTTTTGGTTTTTTTTACTATCAGGCTTACAGTATTATATACATTATATGCATTCATTAACATTGTATAAGGCAAACTGTAATAGTCCATGTCAGAGCAGTTCACAGTACTTTGCTTTTTTGTTTTTAGTGACTTGGAACTGTTGAACATCCTGAGAGCAGAAAGAGAAGAATGGTGTGGTCAAAAGCAGACGTTGCTGCTGTGATGAAACGTTTCACGATTTCACATGATGATTGATCGCATCCAAAATATAAGTTCCTTTTTACGCAATATGTGTATGAATTGTTTATTTATTATTTTATATATACATACACAAATACAGTATGTTCTGAAAATATTTAAATGTATATACATGTCTATATTTATACTCATAATTTATATTACATATAAATATCTTTAATAAATAAACATAACATTTTCTTAAATATATACGTATATAATGTAAACAAACTTTTATTTTGGATGCGATTAATCTTTTGACAGCACTATTATGCAGCTATAAAAATTTGTTTTTCAAGCCTCGTTCTCAAAGATTGCTGCACTTTATAAAGACGATTTTACAATTCTTGTAAATATTTTTGTGATACTGTTCTTGTTTCAAATGTTGCAAATTAATATTTCTTTCTTGCTGCTGTTTCAGCTTGCACACACTTCTTCATTGAACTAATTTTTAATGAAATGTTCCATTTTCTGTAGTTGACGAAGCTGCTTTCTAAGAGTAGTCGGTAATTTATAGTTGTGAAATTGAAAGAAAAAAACAGAATTTATTTATTTATTTATTATTATTTTTAATCTTGTATTATCTGTATTGTTTGCAAGGCTCCCAAAATGTGTTCACACTGATTTTTAGTTTTTGAGTTTTAAAGCTGTTGTAGTAAATCCAAAATGGGTGTTGCCATCACTCAGATGTCTCTTTAATTTTGAGGTATTCTTTCAGGTTTTCTCGCTGTTATCAGTTTTCAGTGAGTTTGTGCTTCAAAAAATCTGTCTTCAGGATTCATTGTGAATGTGTTGTTTCATACTGCGGTCATCAAGTTTGAAAGAGGCACACATTGTATGTTTGTAGGCATTCAGTAGGCAGTCTTTAAGCAGCACGACTGTATGATCAGATGACACTCTTGAATTGAAAGAATAGGTACCTATGGAGCTAATCACACTGTGCACGATCAACTGCAGAATGACAAAGTGAGATTTTTGATTTATTTTTTTCTTCAGCTTTTTATTCTCAGATGTGTAGCGATTTAGCTCAAAAAAGGAAATGTATATAAACAATTCATTATGATTAATTACAATTATTTATATCAGCTGCCAGTAGTAACTGTAGCAGAATTAATTTTCCATCAACTAATCTGTTCGTCCAATGAACATTCAGTATAATTTCATATCAACAAGAAATTATATTTTCTTGGCCACAGAAAATAAATTTCTTAAAGTACTATTGCATTAGAGCATGTAGCTCGAATCGGAATCGTAAAGGGACATTAATTTACAAGGCAGAATCAGAATTAAAACTCATGTAATTTGTGCCCAATAGTTTTATTAACTAAGGACTGAACACATAAATAATCTAAACAAACAAACATGAAATCACTCATACATGGGAGAAGGTCAGTGAGAAGCAGTTAGAGAGAGACAAGAGAATGAAGCTATGAAA
This sequence comes from Labeo rohita, assembly GCF_022985175.1. NCBI lineage: Eukaryota > Metazoa > Chordata > Actinopteri > Cypriniformes > Cyprinidae > Labeo > Labeo rohita. Next base: position 5,614 of record NW_026128513.1, read on the forward strand.
AGAGTCAGTTAACCACCTGAGCCAAAACCATCAGTGCTGTCTACAGCTTATACTAAACCTCTGTTTTGTTTAGTTAAATGTACAATACTTGCATTGCCTTGATCGTTGAACAAGAGTCCAAATGCAGTCTCTGGTGAAAGTCTTGATGGTTTGGAGCAGTGGTGGTTTTGGAATCACGATCACGTTCTTCCGGGTCTGAAGAGTGCTGAATATGGAGATAAAATAATGCCATAAAGATTTGCATGTGAAGAGTATGTGTTGTGCAAGTGTACATAAGACTGTAAGCGTAAATTAAATTTGCATGCGCAAGAGAAGCTTTGTAAAAGTGTAAATCGTGTTTCAAGCGTAAGAAAAAATGATTTGCAGCATTTTACTGTTACTCGTAAGTGTAATTCATGTATTGTGAAACTCGTATTTATTTCACAAAATAAATACGATCTGCATTCTTCTGACTTCCATTTCTCCGCGCTTACACTTTTGGCACGTTCTTTTCGCTAAAATACGGTCAAAAGCACTGCAAGCCTGTGAACAGTGATTTACACACGAAAACAACAGTTTAAAGATCTGCAAAACAGATTTGACTGCGTAGGACCAATCTGTGTGTGTAAAAAAACAAACTGTTGCAAATGTCTAAATGACATTTGTTGTGTATGTAGGGCACAAAGTTGCCGAAATAATCCGATATGTACAGCTCCGTCTTTCTTTTATTTGCGCTTACACTTTTGGCACGATTCTCTCACTCACTGAGTTTTGCAAGCCACCACCTTTTTGTAGCCAATCAAATGAGACTCTCGCGACTCCATTTACTCTTATCTGATTGGTTCAATAAACACATCACACGCCAAAACACGTATCTTCATTTAGTTCTGGCTGCCGCTTGCTTCCGGTGGAATGGTACTTTTAATGTACGTATACATTAAAATAAATAAATAAACAACAACTTCATTAAAACATGATACTTTATAAGTTGTGTACCATTAGGCTAGACTCTCATGTGTTCATCCTGAATGTGTTAACATTATTGGATTGGTTTGGCTTTAGATTGAAATGCATATATCATATAATATAGCCTAATATATAGCTGACGTTAAACATTACAAAATGATATGTGACAATGCTCAACAATAGTATCAGAGAGCTATACTTTTTATAAAACCTTTTTACTATAACAATAAGGCTACATAAATCTGAATTTGACGATTTTCCAGACCATGTCTCTGTTTATTGTATTTAAAGTGCCCCTATTATGCATTTTCAAATATGTCCTTTCATGCAGTGTGTCATGTAGCTGTATGTGAACATAAACTATCTGCAAAGTTGTGAAGCCGACAGTGCACCATACATAAAGTTATTGTGTATCAAAAAAAAGAGTCGACTATCTTTTTCTGTTACGGCCACACGTCACGAAGTAACAGATTTGCATAATGTCCGCCCACGTCCTACGTCACGAACAACTTGCCCGCCCATACATTTCCATGTGGTTTACGTCACATGGAAATTTACATGTACATTATATGGAAGACGCTGTATCCTACGCTGTGAGTAAAACTGTTTTATATTCACTTCCAAAAGATGATGAATCTACAAAGATTGTATTTTCTAGCGATCGTTCAAAATAAGTAGTTGTGTATGTTATGTTGCGTAACAACCCTGCACATGTTTTGCTAACCGGCTAAATCACGCTTCTGTAGTTCTGTTGTTCAGCTGTGGACCCAATGTAGTCTGACAATTTGTGATTGCTGCAGCTTGACTGTCTGTCTGTCTCATTAGTTGAAGTAATGATAAAGGATGGTGCACGAAGTGGCTTTCACACCGAATGCGGAAAGCGCTGTGCTATGAAACCCATTCATTTTAATGCCTTCCGCCCTGCGAGGACGGCTTGTTTCGGTCTCGACCAAAGCGGACGCGCCGCGGAGCGCGCACGCCGCAGACAAAGTTCAAATGAGTTGTTCAAATGAACTTTTGTCGCTGCTCTCTGAAGGGCTGAACTGAACCCAGCGACAGCGCAGTGCTTTCCGCGTTCGGTGTGAAAGCCGCTTAATGCATTATACATTGCTGAAGTTTACAACATAGAGGTGTGCCTGGTTCGGTTATAAAAGCAAATTGCGAGCACTTTTCACGGTAGACCGTGCTAACTTGTCGATCAGCCACTTCAGCCGTTTCATCTTCAGACTCTGGCTGGAATTGTTATGGTAAAATCGATGCCATCTTTTCTATGTATTGAGCTATTCTAAGTATAGGGTTGTCAGTCAGTTATGGCAATGGGCGTTTCGTTCTCCGACACGCTGTACGCGGTAGACCAATCATAAAGAACTGCGCCATCTGACCAATCACAGCAGTGAGGGCTCACGGAAAGGAGGGGTTTAGAGAGACTGATTCTTCAAACTGCTTCGCACGAGTCGTTTAGGAATCATTTAGAAATGGGGTAAAATTAAATCTATTTTTGGAGAAAACTGAAATGTTTTTTGACCTTGCATACATGTAAACCTGTTTTGGGAGTCTATTAAAACAATATTAGCAACCTTTAAAATGGCATAATAGGGGCACTTTAACACTCAATTGTATACTGTGAAATTTTTGAAGATTTTGAAAAAAAAAAAAAAAAAAAAAAAAAAAAGGTGTAAAATCCCCTTAACATGTTAAAGTGAAAAAAATAAATAAATACTATATTCACTATATTGAACCAAATTTTAGTTAAAAAATTTGAGTCGTCCCTGATCAGTAGACAGGTGAAATTATGCATGTTATTATAAATTACAAATTATGCTGCTAGTGCAGATGTAGGCCATGTTTAACACTAGCACCGCCAGGGGTCACTGTACACCTAAAAACCTCCAGCAGGTAAATTTTACCCAAGCACGACTACCGTTTTTATACGCCTAAAGAACATTTTATTTCAGTGTATATGCCACTGTTTTCATAAAGAAACGTAAATATGAGATCACAGTCAGATGAGCCGTCAGATGCT
>NW_026128514.1:0-8565 GCF_022985175.1 Labeo rohita
ACATTCAAAAGTAACATGCATGTGAAAAGAAATGCAGAAAAAGTGGCATTAGCAGGTACTGAGTTTATAAATGAAGCACTGAATATCTGCTGACTATTTTGTCTGGTAAATTTTGTATTTTGTATAAAACTACTGTACAAAAACACTACTTTACAATAATTGTACAATTAGTTAATAGTTTCTTTCTTTTTTTTTTTTTTTTTTTTTTTAAAACACAAACTAAAAATAAAACCACAACATTAACACTGACATTATAACATTTAACACAAGCAAATGTGTGAAGTATTGTGAGCATGTGTATGAATGAATGTGAACTCCATTTCTACTGAACAACACAGAACAAGCATTTGACATTTTGTTTTTACAGACTATACACTTACGGCTTGTTTCATAGTCCATGATCACATACAGAAAATGCATCACTGCCAATTTTCATTATCTCTTTAAGATAACTGATGTGGTCATGAAGTCCCATCAGCTCAGCAAAGGCGTGCAACATCTTTGACATTATCCGGGGTGGCCTCCTCCTTTAAAACCACTGTTGCATCAGTTTGGGGAAAGATCATTTCTCCTCTTTGTCCAGCATTCATCCCAGTCACCACTTGCTCTTCATCAGTGGCCTAAAAGAGAAAAACATTTAAAAAAGAAAACATTTAGTTCAAATGTAACCATTTTCAAACAGAGGTGCATCCAATTCTGTAAGGATGGGTAACTATACTGTTTTATAATTTCAACCATATTGTGTGGTTGTTTATTGTCTTTGTCTACCACAGTGCTTTAGAATACTACAGTAGCAGACAACGGTAACATTTATTTTCTAAAACATAATTCCCATCAATCTTAAAAGAATGAAGCTCTCTTATGTCTCTGCCCTTTTAACCTCTACATAATTTTTTTTACCCTTAGTCAAACAAAAAAAAAAAAAAAAAAAAAAATGACCTTTACTTGCCTTAAACCACCTTTCCCTTTCTTATGAACGAGCTGAAAATATCACCTCCTCACATAAGCAGGATTCTGTGTCATTAACTCCAAAGTTGGTTTAGGTTCTGCAATTAAAAACACAGACATCAGTGGTTTAATTAAAATGTCATCATACGGTTCAAAATGTGAAGCAAACAAACAGGAGACAACAGAAACATGTATTTTCTACAAATAACCTGCATCAATCTCAAAAGAATTAAGTGCTCACCTATGTCTCTGGCTTTCTACATGATGTCTCTGGCTCACCTACATAAAATGTTTTTTGTTCTTAGACAAAAAAAAAAAAAAAAAAAAAAAAAAAAAAAAACTGATAACATGACATTATGACCTTTACTTGCCTTAAACCGCCTTTCCCTCTCTTATGAAGAAGCTGGGAAGATCACCTCCTCACACAAGTAGGATTCTGTGTCATTAACTCCAAAGTTGGTTTGAGTTCTGCAATGAAAAACACGGACACCAATGGTTTAAATAAAATGTGAACAAGTCATCATATGGTTCAAAATGTGAAGCAAACAGGCAGAAGACAACAGAAACATGTATTTTCAAAAATAACTCACATCAATCCTGAGAATGAAGCTTTCCTATGTCTTCGGCTTTCAACATCTACAAAAAAGTAAACATTCTTTTACTACTAGTCAAAAAAAATATATAATATGTAATTATAACATTATGACCTTTACTTGCCTTATACCGTCTTTCCGTCTCTTCTGAAGAAGCTGAGGAGATCGCCTCCTCCCACACGCGGCCTTCTGTGCCGTTAACTCCAGAGCTGGTTTGAGTTCTGCAATGAAAAATATGCACATCATTTATTTAATTAAAATGTGAACAAGTAATCATACTATTTTTGCATCAAAATATTAAGTAAACAGGCAGAAGACAATGGAAACATTTATTTTCTACAAATAGCTTGTATCAATAAAAAAAAAATGAATCTATCCTCATTCTGGCTTTGAACATCTACATAAAACATATTTTTACTCTTAGACAAATAAATAAATAAATAAATAAAATAAAAGATAACAAATTATTATAGGGGTTCGAGTGCGTAGCACTGAAACCCTATTGTAATTGTTAAGATTTTTTTTATTATTATTATTCCGCGCTAAAACTGATCGTGCAGCCCAAACCGTAAGGCCTAGAGAGCTGAAACTTGGTCAGAAGGTAGTAGTCCTCCTCGCTACTCAGGCGCAAAGAACCGGCCCAATCGGCCTAACGGGGGCGCTACAGCGCAAAAAACTAACTTTTTTTTACAATTTTGGCCATAGCTCGTACATTTTTTGTCGTAGACTCAAAAACTTTACATCGTTGTAATCCTTGGGTCAATCCGAAGAAAAGTGTATTACGGAAATTTTGCTCTACGGTGTTCGGTTTTTCCGCAAAATGGCGTTATGTCCGAAACCTACTTTTGCGAACTAGTCCTAGGTTTTTCAGCCGATCGGAACGAAACCAGTGCTGAAATATTCTCTGGACAGTGAATATCAATAATTATCAAAAAAAAGTTGAAATTTCGACTCACGGTCGCATAGCAATGACAAAACGTTCTATGTTAATGTTAGCCAATTGCTACATTTGGCTATAACTTTTGAACGGAATGAGATATCTACACCAAACTCTGTACACATGTGTATGAGCTCAATCTTTGGTCAAATAAAAAAAATTGCACAGCTCTGCCACTTGGTGGCGCCATAAGCCTGAAAAAACATAAAAATGACTATAACTATGCAATTGTTGGTCCGATCGACCGGAAAATTGGTATGCAGTGTCTCTGGCCAATGTGCCATAAGGGTCTATGAGGACATTGGCGTATCTCAAAAAACATGGCCGCCATCGGCCAATGAAGTTTGAGCACCCATTAGACAAGGTTAACGGAGGCCGACCGGAACAAAACTCACTGGGCATGTTCGACTCATGGCCCTAAAGGTCTGTAAGAATTTTGAAAGAAATCGGCCACTAGTTGGCGCTAACGAGTTTTTTGCGTCTGTAACGTGCCTCACTCACGTGGTGTTTCACACATCCACACAATATGCATATCATTTGATAGATCTCCACATGCTGAGCAACTTTGCCTCAAGAACCATTGCTGTCAATCAAATCATTCATTAATTATTCACAAATATGTGAAAAACCTACTTTTGCGAACTAGTCCTAGGTTTTTCGCTCAATCTCGATCAAACCACTGCAGCGCAGTTCTCCAGACTCTCTAGATCAATAATTATCAAAAAAATGTGGAATTTTGTCCTTTGGGTAGCTATAACGGGGTCATTTATAAAAGGGGCGTGGCCACATATACCCAAAAGCCTATCAAACCTAAACAAAAACTCAAAACTTTACAAAAGTTGGAGAAAACATGTGTCAGATGACTCTTAGCAAGCATGTAAATTTTCATGGACATTGGACCATAGGTGGCGCTATGACAGTTAAAGAGGCTTCAACAACACGAAATTTCAAAAGTAAATTGCCTTAAATTGCTATAACGTGCTCATATAATCACAGAAACACTAGAACTTCATACCATATGATAGATCTCCTCATGCTGAGCAACTTTGCCTCAAGAACCTTTGCTGTCAATCAAGTCGTTTATTACATATTCACAAATATGTGAAAAACCTACTTTTGCGAACTAGTATTAGGTTATTCACTCGATCTCGATCAAACCACTGCAGCACAGTTCTCCAGACTCCCTAGATCAATAATTATCAAAAAGAAGTTAAACTTTTGACTCATGGTCGCAAAGGGGCGCCAAAACGTTCGAAAGAGGCGGGGCCACTTTTAGTAAAATGGCTATAACTTTGGAACAGAATGACCTATCATCACCAAACTCAGAACACATATGTAAAAGCTCAGTCTTTGGTGAAATCAAAAAAATTGCAGAGCTTGAACACTTGGTGGCGCTATAATAGAGAAAAAACATAAAAATGGCTATAACTTCACAACCGTCAGTCCAATCAACCTGAAAATTGGTATGCTGTGCCTGTCCAATGTGGCATAAGGGTCTATGAGAACATTGGCATATCTCAAAAAACATGGCCGCCATCAACCAATAAATTTTTAGCACCTATTAGACAAGCTTAACGGAGGCCGATCGGAACGAAACTCACTGGGCATGTTCGACTCATGGCCCTAAAGGTCTGTAAGAATTTTGAAACAAATCGGCCACTAGTTGGCGCTAACGAGTTTTTTGCCTCTGTAATCACGTGGTGTTTCACACATCTACACAATATGCATATCATTTGATAGATCTTCTCATGATGAACAACTTTGCCTTAAAAACCATTGCTGTCAATCAAACCGTTCAGTAATTATTCATAAATATGTGAAAAACCTACTTTTGCGAACTAGTCCTAGGTTTTTCGCTCAATCTCGATCAAACCACTACAGCGCAGTTCTCCAGACTCTCTAGATCAATAATTATCAAAAAAAATCGGAATTTTGTCCTGTGGGTAGCTATAACGGGGTCATTTATAAAAGGGGCGTGGCCACATATACCCAAAAGCCTATCAAACCTAAACAAAAACTCAAAACTTTACAAAAGTTGGAGAAAACATGTGTCAGATGACTCTTAGCAAGCATGTAAATTTTCATGGACATTGGACCATAGGTGGCGCTATGACAGTTAAAGAGGCTTCAACAACACGAAATTTCAAAAGTAAATTGCCTTAAATTGCTATAACGTGCTCATATAATCACAGAAACACTAGAACTTCATACCATATGATAGATCTCCTCATGCTGAGCAACTTTACCTCAAGAACCTTTGCTGTCAGTCAAGTCGTTTATTACATATTCACAAATATGTGAAAAACCTACTTTTGCGAACTAGTATTAGGTTATTCACTCGATCTCGATCAAACCACTGCAGCACAGTTCTCCAGACTCCCTAGATCAATAATTATCAAAAAGAAGTTAAACTTTTGACTCATGGTCGCAAAGGGGCGCCAAAACGTTCGAAAGAGGCGGGGCCACTTTTAGTAAAATGGCTATAACTTTGGAACAGAATGACCTATCATCACCAAACTCAGAACACATATGTAAAAGCTCAGTCTTTGGTGAAATCAAAAAAATTGCAGAGCTTGAACACTTGGTGGCGCTATAATAGAGAAAAAACATAAAAATGGCTATAACTTCACAACCGTCAGTCCAATCAACCTGAAAATTGGTATGCTGTGCCTGTCCAATGTGGCATAAGGGTCTATGAGAACATTGGCATATCTCAAAAAACATGGCCGCCATCAACCAATAAATTTTTAGCACCTATTAGACAAGCTTAACGGAGGCCGATCGGAACGAAACTCACTGGGCATGTTCGACTCATGGCCCTAAAGGTCTGTAAGAATTTTGAAACAAATCGGCCACTAGTTGGCGCTAACGAGTTTTTTGCCTCTGTAATCACGTGGTGTTTCACACATCTACACAATATGCATATCATTTGATAGATCTTCTCATGATGAACAACTTTGCCTTAAAAACCATTGCTGTCAATCAAACCGTTCAGTAATTATTCATAAATATGTGAAAAACCTACTTTTGCGAACTAGTCCTAGGTTTTTCGCTCAATCTCGATCAAACCACTACAGTAATATTGTCTGGACTCTCTAGATCAATAATTATCAAAAAAATGTTGAATTTTGTCGTTCGGTTAGCCATAACAAGGCCATTTACAAAAGGGGCGTGGCCACATATACCCAAAAGCCTATAAAACCTAAACGAAAACTCAAAACTTTATAAAAATTGGTGAGAATATGTGTCAGGTCACTTTTAACAAGCATGCAAAGTTTCGTGAAGATCGGGCCATAGGTGGCGCTATAACAGTTAAAAAGGCTTCAAAAACACAAGCTGTGTATGGTAAATGGCTTCAAATGGCTAAATAAATGCTAGTATATTCACATAAACACTAGATCTTCATATCATTTGATAGATCTCCTCATGATGAACAACTTTGCCTCAAGAACTATTGCTGTCATTCAAGTCGTTCATTAATTATTCACAAATATGTGAAAAATCTACTTTTGCAAACTAGTCCTAGGTTTTTCACTCCATCTCAATCAAACCACTGCAGTAATATTCTCTGGACTCTCTAGATTAATAATTATCAAAAAAATGTTGAATTTTGTCCTTCTGTTAGCTATAACGGGGCCATTTACTAAACGAGCGTGTCCACACATAGCCAAAAGCCTATAAAACCTAAACGAAAACTCAAAACTTTACGAAAATTGGTGCGAACATGTGTCTGATGACTCTTAACAACCATGCAAAGTCTCATGGAGATTGGACTATAGGTGGCGCTATAAGCTTCAAAAACACAGGATTTCAATGGTAAATGGTCTCAAATTGCTAAAAAAATGCTCATATATTCACACAAACACTAGATCTTAATATCATATGACAAATCTCCTCATTTTGAACAACTTTGCATAGCACCTTAAAGGCCTTAAATGCTCGAACCCCGGTAATTGCTGCTTGCAGCTATATTATGGAATTATAACCTTTATACCGTCTTTCCGTCTCTTCAGAAGAAGCCGAGCCGATCGCCTGCTCTCACACGCGGTCTTTTGTGTCGTTAACTCCCGGTGCCGGCACAATGAAGATTCAAAGTTCAACAAGTCTGAAATATTACATGCAAAACATTACTTTTAACAATTAAAACTTAATGAGCCTTAAAATAATTAAGCTAGTCTTCATTACACGACGCCGTTTTCTTTAGGAAACTACTTTAAGTTTAATCGCGGGAAAAAAAGTTCACGAATTAACATGTAAATCGGTTAACAATCCTCTATTAACACCTAAATCTTGTGTAAATATGACATATGAAACTCACAGACGTTGTATTAAAGCTATCTCTCTAGCTAAGAGCTATCTAAAGCTAAGAGGCCGTTAAGACTATTTCTGAGGCGAAAACCGCGTGAGCGTATTTTACAATAAAAGCTCTTTTCCGACTTTTCCCGCGTTCCAAGTCTTAAAATACTCCCGGACACACATAATGAATGATGACTTTACATTTTTAATCTTTACTTACCGAAAATCGTCCTTCACTCGCTTCCATCTGCAGACGCTGAGAAAATGGCCGCTTCTCGCACTTTTTGACGTACGGTGGACACGACGTGCCTGCTCTCTCTCGAGTCCGCGTTCCTAACCCAGCACCGCTGGGTTATAAATTAAGACCAGTTTTAACCCAAAATTGGGTTAAATTAACCCAACTTTCTTACCCAGCGGTCTCAACCCAGCATTTGGGTTGAAAAAACAACCCAGCGTTTTTTAGAGTGTAAGTACAAGCTAAGATTGAAGAGTGATTTTTTTCTGTAAATCTATATTTGTATCCAAAGACAACTTCCTTTTTTATCCACTGTTGTTTCTAATGGCTTGTGTAAATTAAAGTTTAACAATTGTTTAAAATGTTATTTTTAATTGAACACTTTTTATTTATTTATTTTTTAATTTGTAGCGCAAAGAGTTGTATTATTTAATATAGGCCTGTAACTCCTTTCCCAATTTCCATAATGTACTTGTTAATCAAAAACCTTTCATAAACCTGCTGACCTTTACATTAGATTATAAACTGCCTTCTGAAATGATAAATAAATAACTCAAGATAAAACTGTATATGCACATGAAATAATAAAATAAGTGTGAAGTTTGTAAGTTGCACTTGATTTACTGTATGTCTGTATTCCTTCAACCCTACTTGAAAGTCTTATGATGTGCTGCTTTGTGAGTTAGTAAAAAATAAAAACCCAAATACTTTCCTTAAACCTTAAATTCACCTAAGTTTATGCATTTTTCTTTCATTTTCAGCTTTTTCACGTTCCAGCCCCCCCTTGCTGGTTATAATGGGTTGAGCTACATACCCCGCATAATAATCAGAAAAACGATTAATAATCGGTTAATAATTTGGTGCCTTTAAGGGTTGCAATATGGTCTGGCTGCAGACATACTTGCACTTTCAAACGTGTACTCTCAGACAACAGCACTTCCGGAAGAATTTTTTTAATTTGTATCTTATTTTATTTATTTATTTTTGATTATTTTTTAATTGAATATCTCAACATTTTACAACAGCCAGGTGGTGAAGACAAGAAAAAAAGAAACTAAACTGCAATGTCACTCGCAATCGCCACTTGCACTCTCAGCTTGCGGGTTTTGTCTATCTCCTATAGATCACTTGCAGGATCCTGTACGTTATGTTATTAAATTAATTTTAATCGTTTAACCACCACAGCATCTTGTTTCCATTGGTAACACGCACGATTTGTGTGGATTGCAAATGACGTAGCAGGTAGCAGAGAGTGCAAGTTAATTTCTTTATTTCTTTATTTTAATATTTCAAAGTATATAGAATATATTTTTATATATTTTATATATCAACTCATCACACCATTGATCTCTATACTGATTGATAAACTCTTGGTTGTAGATGATATGAACATATAGATAGGAGCTCACTGCAGAGCCAATAGGTGGAGCTTGACGTCCAGCTCCTCCTTGCTGGATGTAATGGGTGGAGCTAGACACCTCGCGTCATAATCGGAAAACCACGCCCACCGGGGGGGAAAACAATTCAACCATCTCCATTGACTTTGTAATACAAGT
>NW_026128515.1:0-8563 GCF_022985175.1 Labeo rohita
CTGGCTCGCGTCTTCCGCTGCTGCTGCACCCAGGGTCCGTGGTGTCCCGGCGCCGGAGTGAAGGACATCTGGGAAGATCGCGTCCAGGGTGCATGGGAGCTGTGCAGAGAAGCACACGGAGTAGAGGTGGTTAGAGTGTTAGTATCACGCTGTATACTCACCCGGGAGGACTCCAGAGCGGCCCTCCGCTCTCTCAGCTCCGTCTGCCGCACCAACAGCTCCTGGATCTGCTTCTCCACGGCCTCCAGCTCGAGCTGCAACGAGTGCAGCTCGAACGTGTCCTCACCTGCACTCAAAGGTGGACACAAATTCGCCATTAAAGCAAGTAACAGTGAGTAAACAATGGAAATGTGTGTAAGCAGTGTGTAAACAATGCAAGCAGGATTAGCGGCAACCACGCTGGTGCTGCTAACGGGCTATAAGCTAGCGACTCCGGAAATCAAAACAAAACTAGTGATAACAAAGCAATCCGGATGTTTTAGTTGTAGAATACAATAGGGGGTATATTCACACGTTATAAGAAACAAGAATGATTGTGTATAAAATTGATTTTGAATTGAAAAACAGACAATAAGAAATTAACTCGACGGAGCTCAAACTCTAAGCGTGCAACCGCAACAAACGGGAAGTGACGTCAGGACCCATCTGGTGGTTCTATTTTTATGACGTCACTGAAATCAAAAGTGGTAACGCTACAGTAGCCTACGGTTCAAAACTGCATTATCATAAACTAAAAAAAAAGTATAAATTAGCATTAATATGAAAAATAAACGAGATTTAGCAATGAACTATATTCACTAACATTAACCTAGATTCATCTATATGCTGTAAATTGTTGTTCATTGCTAGTTCATGACAACTCAACAAACTGAACGTTATTGTGAAGTGTTACAACACTTTTTAAAATGTTCTTAGGTGTTTGTTGTTGAGACAAATGTAGTGAAGACAGGATCAGTGATAGAGGGAGATTCTGTCACTCTAAAGCAGACCTGGGCAAACTTGGTCCTGGAGGGTCGGTGTCCCTGAAGAGTTTAGCTCCAACCCTGATAAAACTCACCTGTTTGTAGCTTTCTAGCAAACCTGAAGACACTTAACTTGTTCAGGTTTGTTTAATCAGGGTTGGAGCTAAACTCTGCAGGGACACCGGCCCTCCAGGACCAAGTTTGCCCAGGCCTGCTCTAAAGACTGACATTACTGATAAACAGGGATATAAGAAGATAGAGTGGAGGTTTGGAGCGGAGCGAATCGCCAGAATCAAGGGATTGAATGGTACACATTATGATGAGGTTTGGAGATTCAAAGGCCGATTGCAGCTGGTTCACACTGGATCTCTCACCATTAGAAACACCACAACTGAACACACTGGAGTTTATCTTCTAAGTATGAAGGTTGGAAATGGGGGAATGAGGATCTTTCTGTGCTCAGTGGTGAATGTGAGTGATGTGACTCTCTCCTGGTACAAGAGAAGCAGTTAGGATAAAAACATCTACAGCTGTGTGCTCAACAATCCCATCAGCAACCAGACTCAGCATCTCACCAACACTGAACTCCAATGGTTAGCTTCAGGTAGGTGATTTTAGGGTTTTTTTTTTCTCAGTATAGCTGTTTATATTGACCTGATCTGAGCTGGATTTCTTTTTTTCCCCCTCAGACTCTGTCCATTATTGTGGCACTGGTGAAGCTGTGATCCAACTGGTCATCTCAGCTTTGATAGGTGTGGCTGCCGTGGCTGCCATTGTTGTTCTGGTTTATTATACATCAAATCCAGAACAGAAGAGGACAGACATCAACTTAAGACACCACTCAATCAGATATTGAAAATGTTAAACTGTCTCTCTTTTTTTTTTTTTTTTTTTTGTTATTATTAATATTCTGGGTACTTTTATGTCTAGATGAAATTATGTTGTGATGGAATTCGTCATACTGCATACATGCTCTAATTTCTGTACTTTGTTGCAAACATAAGACTGAGTTACTGAGTACAGTTACAATGATAAGCCTGCATTCAGGTTGCAGTTCAGAAAAGTATGTAAAGTATGTAATCAGCCACTTCTAATATTAATCCAATTCTTTCTTCTCATATCCATAAGTTCAGTAACTCCCAATCAATTGATTCTGACAAATGCTACTAAATCAAGTTGACTGGTGAACTTTAGCTGATGAACGGCTAAAGTAAACAGGCTGGTCTTTCCACAAAAAGAAGAGAGGGGCGGGGTGAGCAGAGCTCATTTGCGTTTAAAGCAGCCTCGACCAGAATAAAGTGATTTTTGCAGAGCTGATTTTGGCAAGGTAAAAAGGTTGTTTTACACAATCATTGATAATTTTTAACCAAAGTATATTATAGACTTTTTATTAAGACCCTAAAGAATCATATCAACTTGTGGAAAATGGGCATCTGATGACCCCTTTAAGGCTTGAGATTTGAGCCATCAGGCCTTGCTGGTTTACTAGGGTCACTATTTAACACATACACAGGAGGAGACGAGAGGTAAGTAACAGTTGAGTTTGAGGTTTATTTTCACAGCAAAGGATAAACAGAGCAGTAGATTGAAATGCAGAGAAATGGCTTAGCTGACAGTCCTGGTATTGATGAGTAGATAAGAGTCTGATATAGAGCCACAATAAGTCCAGCCGGAACACGGAGAGCAGAGTCCAAAAGAACAGCATGAAAAGTCAGGAGCTAACGTAGGAGGTGTGAACGGTAGACCCGACGAAGTGCAAATGGAACCAGTGCTCTATATAAAGGGTGGAGTTAATCAGCTTCAGGTGTGCGTGATCAAAACTCCGGTGATGAGGAACAAGTGGGTGGTGTGGCAGGTAAGGGTGGCTGTGGTGAATGCCTGACACTACCCCCTCCTCCAGGGGCGGCTCCCGACGCCCTAACACGATGCCGAGGACGACCACGAGGGGCAGGGCGATCAGGGTGGTCGCGATGGAAGTCGGCGAGTAGCATGGGATCCAGGACATCGTCTCTAGGCACCCAGGAGCGTTCCTCTGGTCCATACCCCTCCCAGTCGATGAGGTATTCTAGGTGACCTCCCCGATGACGTGAGTCCAGGATCTCTCTGACCGAGTAGATGGAGGGTTGATCCAGGACTTCAGGAGGAGGGGGTTCCAACTCAGCTCCCGGGGGTTCTGTGGCAGATGGAAAGAACGGTTTAAGCAGTGAAACATGGAACGTGGGGTGAATGCGGTACCTGGGAGGGAGCTGAAGTTGGAAAGTGACATCATTGATCTGCCTCAGGATCTTGAAGGGACCAATGTAGCGGGGACTCAGCTTGCGACAGGGCAGCCGTAACCGCAGGTCCCGGGTTGACAGCCAGACCTGATCTCCGGGTTGATAGGTGGGTGAAGTCCTGCGTCTGGCGTCAGCGAAGAGTTTGTTACGGCATACCGCTCGCTGGAGATGGTGATGAGCCGAGTCCCACACTCTCTCGCTCTCCCGAAACCAGTGGTCTACAGCTGGAACATTAGAGGGTTCCTCCGTCCAGGGAAACAGCGGAGGCTGATAACCGAGTACACACTGGAATGGTGTTATGCCGGTGGAATCTTGGCGGAGAGAGTTTTGTGCGTACTCGGCCCACGGGAGGAACCTGCTCCAGCTGTGCTGATCTACATGACAGTATGCCCGGAGGTAACGTCCGAGCTCCTGGATCTTCCTCTCTGTCTGGCCGTTTGTCTGTGGGTGGTATCCAGAAGAAAGATTAACAGTGACACCAAGCAGCTTGAAAAATGCCTTCCATACATGAGAAATGAATTGAGGGCCCCGGTCCGACACAATCTCCTCAGGAATACCAAAGTGGCGGAATACCTGATTAAACAAGTGTTCTGCCGTTTCCATGGCGGGAGGTAATCCCTTAAGGGGTACAAATTTGCAGGTCTTGGAGAATCTGTCAACAATCACCAGAATACAGGTGTTACCTTCGGAACTGGGTATGTTGGAGACAAAATCCACTCCAAGATGGGACCAGGGCCTCTCCAGGATGGGTAATGGGACCAGTTTTCCTGCGGGTAGCATGCGGGGAGAGTTAGACATGGCACAGACAGAGCAACTCTGGACGTACCTGATGGTATCACGGCGCATACTAGGCCACCAGTAATGGTTCTGGAGAAGCGAGAGGGTCCGCTTACTGCCTGGATGTCCAGAGCCCGGAGACCCGTGAGCTGTGCCCAGAAGGTGGTGACGTAGGGAGCGAGGAACGTAGATCTTACCTTCTGGGCATTCCGGAACTGGGTAGGTCGGAGACAAAAACCACTCCAAGATGGGACCAGGGCCTCTCCGGGATGGGTAATGGGACCAGTTTTCCTGCGGGTAGCATGCGGGGAGAGTTAGACATGGCACAGACAGAGCAACTCTGGACGTACCTGATGGTATCACGGTGCATACTAGGCCACCAGTAACGGTTCTGGAGAAGCGAGAGGGTCCGCTTACTGCCTGGATGTCCAGAGCCCGGAGACCCGTGAGCTGTGCCCAGAAGGTGGTGACGTAGGGAGCGAGGAACGTAGATCTTACCTTCTGGGCATTCCGGCGGAGCTGGCTCCTGGAGAGTGGCTTGGTGGATATCCTGGTCGAGACTCCATATGATAGGGCTGACGATGAGATGAGGTGGGATGATAGGTTCTGATTCCGTGTGCAGGTCTGCTGAAGTCTGACGTGAGAGTGCGTCTGCGGGGATGTTCTTGGATCCGGGTCTGTAGGTGATGGTGAAGCGGAATCGTGTGAAGAACAGGGCCCAGCGTGCTTGTCTCGGGTTTAGTCTCTTAGCATCACCGAGATATTGGAGATTTTTGTGGTCGGTGATGATCGTGAAGGGGTGGACAGCGCCCTCCAGCCAGTATCACCACTCCTCCAGGGCCAGCTTGATGGCAAGCAGTTCTCTGTTTCCTACATCGTAGTTCTGCTCCGCCGGTGACAGCTTACGGGAGAAGAAGGCACAGGGATGGAGAATAGAGGACTCACCGACCGCTTGGGACAGTACTGCACCTACTCCAGTGGTGGAAGCGTCTGCTTCGACGGTGAATGGGAGGTTGGGATTGGGATGATGTAATAAAGGTGCAGTACTGAAGAGCTTCTTGATGTGTTGAAATGCTTCGTGGGCAGCGGGATCCCAGGTGAGGCGTCTCGGCTTACCCCGCAGGAGGGAGGTCAGAGGAGCGATGATGGAGCTGTAATCTTTGATGAAGCGACGGTAGAAGTTAGCAAAACCCAGGAAACGTTGAAGGGCCTTGATGCTGTCAGGTTGTGGCCAGTTCTGGATGGCATCAACTTTCCCCTGATCCATAAGCACGCCCTCGGAATTGATGTTGTAGCCTAGGAACTGAACTGATGACTTGTGGAATTCACATTTTTCCAGTTTGAGGTAGAGCTGATGTTGACGGTTTTTGTAGGACCTGCTGGACGCGCTGGCGATGTTCGGCCATGTTCCGGGAGTAGATCAGGATGTCGTCAATGTAGACCACCACGAACCGATGGAGAAACTCCCGGAACACCTCGTTCATAAACGTTTGGAAGACAGAGGGACTGACCGATAAGCCGTACGGCATAACCAGATATTCGTAGTGCCCAGTAGGTGTTATAAAGGCGGTCTTCCACTCGTCTCCCTCACGGATACGAACGAGGTTGTAGGCACTCCGCAGGTCCAGCTTCGTGAACACCTGGGATCCACGAAGCTCTTCGAGGGCGGCAGGAACCAGGGGGGAGCGGATAAGGTTGTTGTACAATTTGAGAATTCAGCTGTCTGTAGTCAATGCACGGACGTAGACCTCCATCCTTCTTACCCACGAAGAAGAAGCTCGAAGCGGCCGGTGACGTAGATGGGCGGATGAATCCTTGGTTTAGGGCCTCTGTGATGTAATTCTCCATCGCCTGGCGCTCCGGGATGGACAGGGGGTAGATCCTTCCTTTAGGTAGTTGAGCTCCAGTCAGCAAGTCGATGGCGCAGTCCCATGGCCGATGCGGTGGTAATTGGGTGGCTGCTAGCTTGCTGAAAACATCCTGGTACGTCCTGTATTCCGCTGGGATCTCTGGCATAATGACCGGTTCTGGGCTTTCAATCTGGGTAGAGGCAACAGTGGTGTGGATACTGCGTGGATGAGGTAGAAAAGACATACATTGGGTAGAACATTTCGGGCTCCAGCGGATGATGTTGCATGGATCCCAGCGGATCTCTGGCTGAAGTACCTGTAACCAGGGACGTACCAGGATGATATCGACGGTGGCATCCTCCAGTACCAGAAACCTCAAATCCTCGTGATGAAATAATCCAATTTACAGAGTGATGAATGGAGATGAATAACGTACTACCCCACGCCCGAGTGGTTTTCCTTGAATCGTTGTTACAGAGTAAATCTGGTGATGACGATGGTGTGGTAGATGAAGTTCCTTTAAGCATTTCGTGGAGATGAAGTTGCCGGAGGAGCCTGAATCGATCAAGGCAGATACAGGGAGAGAACGATTAGAAGTACGCAGGGTTGCAGATAACAAAGTGAGTTTAGCTGTTTCAATATCCGATAGGATAGTACTCACCACCGGACGTGGGGGCCTGATGGGGCAGTTGCGGAGAAGATGTCCTGGCTGACCACAGTATAAGCATAATCCTTGAGACATTCGGCGATTCCGTTCGGAGCGTGAGAGCTGTGTGGAGTCAACTTGCATTGGTTCCGGTACTGGAGAGCTAGCAACCACCGAGGCGGACTGAGGAGCGGTTACCGTTGGCTGGCAGGCGGCTAGCTGCTGAGCAACACGGGTGGTACGTTGTAAAAAGGATTCCAGACTGATGCTGTCGTCGTATATGGCCATCGCTGCACGAATTTCCGGGTTAAGACCCTGCCGGTAGGCCCCCAGCAAGGCTACCTCATTCCAACCGCTAGCCGCTGCCAGCGTGCGGAAGTGCAGCATGTATTCGTTGACATCGGTTGACCCTTGACGTAAGCGGAAGAGTTGATCTGACGTGGAGAGTGTACCGGTAGCTGTGCTAAATACCTCGGAGAAATGATTAGTAAACAGTTCGTAGGAGTTTATAATGGGATTGTTAGCATTCCAAATAGCCTTGGCTCACTGTAGAGCTTTACCAGTAAGGAGGGATGTGAGGAAGGCTACCTTCGATTTCTCCGAGGGGAACTGTTGTGGTTGCATCTGGATGTAGAGATTGACTTGTAGAAGAAAACCGCTACACTCAGTCGCCTCACCCACAAATTTCACGGGTACAGCCATGGGAGATCCTGAGGCAGGCGGCGTTGGAGTGGGAGTTAACGCCGCCTTGATGGCATTCACCAGTTCTAAAAACGGATCTGTTGCGGCTGGTGCTTCGGTGCTCATCTTCGTAGTGGTCGGGTCTTCTGTCACACACACATACACAGGAGGAGACGAGAGATAAGTAACAGTTGAGTTTGAGGTTTATTTTCACAGCAAAGGATGAACAGAGCAGTAGATTGAAATGCAGAGAAATGGCTTAGCTGACAGTCCTGGTATTGATGAGTAGATAAGAGTCTGATTTAGAGCCACAATAAGTCCAGCCAGAACACGGAGAGCAGAGTCCAAAAGAACAGCATGAAAAGTCAGGAGCTAACGTAGGAGGTGTGAACAGTAGACCCAACGAAGTGCAAATGGAACCAGTGCTCTATATAAAGGGTGGAGTTAATCAGCTTCAGGTGTGCGTGATCAAAACTCCGGTGATGAGGAACGAGTGGGCGGTGCTCCGGGTGGTGTGGCAGGTAAGGGTGGCTGTGGTGAATGCCTGACAGGTACAAACATATTCAAATCGACTTGCTGGAACACTTTTTATCACTTTTTCCTAATTCTGAACAAAGAATCTTACCCTTAGTTGGCATTAGTCTACTAGAGGGCAGACCATATAAAGTTGTTGCATTGTGTTATACTTACAACATGCATGTCTGAATGCTTTATCTGAATTTCACGTTCGAAAATGCCTCTTATATTTGGCCTTTACAGGGTACCATACAAAGGTGGAGGATGAGAAGATGCAGTTTGAGAGTATTATTAAAAAAAAAAAAAAAAAATAAAAAAACTACTGTAAACCTTACACAGATTTTCAAATATCTTTTTTTCATCTGGCTCGCTTCTATGTCTATTTAACATAATTTGTAATGGAAACAAACAAACAAAAACAAATATTCACTTATAAAATTAAAACATTACTAAAACAGAAAAACGCTAAATTAAAGAATTTTCCCACTGGAAGAAATATACATTGTACAAAATAACAATGGATGCAAATGCAAATAAAGGATAAAAATGTAATAACATTTCTGCAAAAGTGTAAGGAATATATCTACAGAGTGTGTAGAGCTTCACATTAAATTGGACCAGACAAAGATGTTTAAGAACTGTGCCTTAAGATTAATTAAGATTAAGATTAGGAATACACAATACACAGCTGCTCAGTGCACAGAGTTGATTCCAAACAGCTGATTTTATTAAACTAGTTGTATACTTGTAAATATTGGGCAAATCCCTATGTTTGTGCTCTATTCCCTTGACCTGCACGGTTATCTGTAAGAAACAAAAACAAAAATCGAAGTTACCAAAACTTAAGAAAATTAA
>NW_026128516.1:0-8550 GCF_022985175.1 Labeo rohita
AATAATTATATTTTTTATGTACATTTTTAAATAAAGACAAATAAATTTAACATGTAAATAAATCAATCAATCAATCAATAAATGTGTGTTGGTGTGCTTGAACAGAACAGAACGCCACACCAATAGGTGGTGCTAAAGCTCCAAAGTGTAACGCGTAAATTACGCGCTAACACCTAATTTCGTGTTAACACGTAGTTACGCGTTAATGCGTTTGTACAACACGTTTTGGCCCTAATGGCCTTCCATATGCGCTTTCATGAATAATTAGGTGAAGCGTCTTCTAGATAAGAACATGCAGCCTCATGAATAATTATGAGACACCGACGCGTCATTGAAGTACTATAGTCTGTCGCCACGTCACAAACTGTGACGTCAGCACAATTTTAAACCCGGAAGATGAAAATAGAATAAAAAACTCAAAATTAACCAGTTTTCTCCAACAATTAAAATTAACAGATGCTAACATTGTTATCTATGATGTACAATGAAACACCTCTGCTCAAATCTCAGAAAAAGTAGTCGGGGGTTTCATAAACCTTTAATAAAAACCACTCAG
Source organism: Labeo rohita (assembly GCF_022985175.1). NCBI lineage: Eukaryota > Metazoa > Chordata > Actinopteri > Cypriniformes > Cyprinidae > Labeo > Labeo rohita. Next base: position 557 of record NW_026128516.1, read on the forward strand.
AAACAAGGACCAGAATTATCAGTTTCCTTAATATATTTTGTGCACTCAATCACTTAAGAGATACGCAAAATATGAAGCGAGTGCTCTTCGTATGTCTTGTCCATTTATGTAATCTACAAAAGGTTTATTGTCATTGCTATCGATAAGATTTGGCTCCAGTGCTTCACCTCTGCTCTCACATATACTGTGCAGAGTGCAACAAGCAGCAATTACTGGGTAAATGTTGGTGCTGTGATCGTTCCTCTTCAGCAAACCATCGCCAGCAAAAAAGGTCAACTTGGAATAATTCGTTAGTCAACTTGAAATGTTAAACTGTACTGAGTGACAACTTATTTGATATGTGTTGATTCAACTTAAAACAATTTGTTTTAATTAAAATAATAAAAAAAATATTTTTATGCTGACTCAATTTTAATTTTTTTTTTTTTTTTTACAGTGAGCAACCCTTTATATCATCATAGCAGGCTACATGAAAACCATACAGTGTATGTCACAGACTACATATCTTGTTACTCTCCCTGCACTTTCACACACTGCATTTAAAATGCTTTCTGGTATTTCAAAATTTGTCGACCTATCCTGGACATGGGGATCCAGGAAGGACACGACCCCCATGAACTTCCATGAGCATTTAAAGCCTCCCTCAGAACCACTTCTCCTGTCTTTCTCATTTCTCCTTTCACATTTGTACTTGTCCCTCAAATACTTCCATTTCCAATGGCAAGCTTCACCTAAAGGTTACAATTGTTGACAGCTGCTGTTATCAGCTGGTTACAGTATTGATAACTGTTGCTGAGTGAACATTGATGCTAGCTAATAACTAGGTGACAATTTTGTTAATGACAAGTAGTAGATGATACACTTGCCTGAACGACCAAGGATCCGTCCAATCTGTGCCCACACAGTCTATTTATGATGTATATTATGATAGCGTTTTGTACACGCATCATACAACTCCTGGCACTCCAAAACTAGTGCGATAAGTCTATCTACAGGCATCTTCTCTGTTTTTGTTGTTGTTCTTGTTTTTATAGAAATGACAGGTCTTGCTGCTCGCTTGTCATTGGTCAGTTGTCAAAAAGGTACTTGACATAGGACTTTTTTTCTGCAAAGTTGAACTTTTTTTCAACTTCAAAAGATGCTCTGAGTTGCAGAAAAAATGTCTTTTTAATGTTTAAAAAAGCGCTCAGGACTTTTTTGAAAATACAATTTACTCCATAGGATTATAACGTAAAAGAGAGGCTAGCAGTTTCAAAAAAGACGAAGTGTGAAAATAGCCTTAGATGTTGATTTCAGCTGCTTCTGAAGCAAGCTGCAAAGTGCTACAGCAAGCACTAGTCATACATTTCAATATTGAGCAGCGAGCTCATTGGCTACCGATACAGGAGAGAACCAGTCAGCTGTGCCATGTGTTGTTTTTTTTTTTTTTTCGAATATCTTTATTGAACATTTTTCAACTTTAACAAAACACAAAACAAAAATACACATAACAGGCCACAAAAAAAGGAAAACATTTTTTAAGATATTCAGAATACATAAATTAATAAAAAGAATAAATAGATAAATAAAAATAAAATAATTAAAATAAAAAATAGGTAAAGCATAATGGTAGCACAATACCAATTCAAAATCCTATGCACTCACTTGAGGTACTTGGGGAGGAAAACCTTTCCACAGAATAGTTGACAAATCAGTCTCTAAATTGCTAATATAAGGCTTCCAAACATTATAGAACTGACCTGGTCGGCCATTAACTAAACATGTTAAATATTCTTATCGCTTATCCATCTCAATAATATATTTTTCCTGGCTGCAAACGTAAGCAGATTGTAAAGTCTCTTTTCATTGGATAAAATCAAAGATTTATCCGGTAGACCAAGGATCAAAAATACAGGATCCATAGCCAACTCCTTGTCAAAAAGAATGCACATTTCAGATACAATCTTGGCCCAGTATATTTGTAACTGATTACAAGACCAGAGACAATGAGTGAGAGTGCCAATTTGTGTTTTGCACTTAAGGCATAGAGGTGATTGGGCATTGTTAAATGTATGTCTACGGTTTGGTGAGATATGCAACCTGTGCACAATTTTGAATTGTATTGCTTTGGCACGGTTACATACTGAGATAGATTTGGCATATTTCCAGATATCATCCCATTCTTCCTCACTTATAGAGACTGAAAGTTCCCTTTCCCAAGCAGATCTAGTATTCAAAACCACTTGTTTCTCAAATGTACCATTAAGTACTTTATATAACAAACTCACAGACTTCTTTCCGGGTATTTGAAAAATACACTTTTCTGTAGGAGACAGACTTCTATTAGTACATAACAAGGTATCCTTCAAAATATAGCTCCTAATTTGTAAAAAACGAAAGAAGTCCTGTTGTGATAATTGATATGTTTGTCTCAAACCCTCAAAAGACATTAGGCCTTCTTCATCAAACACATCCTGAAGCCGAGAAATACCTTGGTTTTCCCAAAATCTAAACCTGCCATCAGATCTGCCTGGAGGGAAGTTCGGATTATTCACAATTGGCGTGAGGGCAGAAGTTATTTTCATTCTTCCCTCAAAACGATTAATGGCCCTCCATGCCTTAAGTGTAATTACAGTTACAGGGTTTTCACAGTTCTCCAATAAAAATTTAGTTTTTTTAAAAAACAGTAGATCTTGGCCACACACATATTTTCGGTGCCCTTTTGAGTTTACTATGTCATCCTGGGACCGGTACCTGGAGTATTTACACCACTTGTGCTTACCCAATTACCCTCTCTGCTAGAGAGAATGGCTAGTTCTTTTCTACAAGAAACGCATATTCGTGGTTCTGATAATTCCCGTCTGATGTCACGGTGGGCGGGGCAGCACTTTCACTCTACTTTCCAGGCAAAGGCCAGAGGGGTCTCCATCCTTATTAACCAGAATATTCATTTTGAACATCACAACATAGTATCGGATACAAACGGTCGCTATATTATTGTCTCAGGGAAATTGTACAATACCATGGTTGTGCTTGCCAATGTATATGCCCCAAATGCGGATGATGTGGGTTTTCTAAAAGGTTTCTTTTCTTCTCTCCCTGACCTGTGCTCATATTCTCTCATACTGGGCGGAGATTTTAATTGTTGGCTTGATCCTGTGCTTGACCGGTCTTCTTCTAACCCTGGTATAATGAGTAAATCTGCATCACTTATTCTGTCCTTTTTAGAAAAATATGGTGTCACAGAAATATGGCGATATCTTTATCCAGACAGGAGGGAGTATTCATTCTTCTCTCACTCTCATCATAGCTACTCTAGGATCGACTATTTTCTTATCGATAATCAGCTGATCCCATTTTCCCTCTCCTGTGACTACCAAAGTATAGTGATATCTGACCATGCCCCGGTGGTACTGTCTATGACCCTTCCCGACCTCCCTGTTGCAGAGAGATGTTGGCGTTTTAACTCAACTCTGTTATCCAACAATGACTTTGTGAAATTCATGGAGGAGCAGATAAGGTTTTTCTTTGATACAAATGCATCATCTGAAACCTCCAGCCTAATCATTTGGGATACTCTGAAGGCTTACCTAAGAGGACAAATTATTTCTTTTAGCGCAAATATGAAAAAGAAAGCCCAGAAAGAATGGAATGATCTATCTAATCAAATTAAAGAAGTCGATCAAAGACTTGCTCAAAATGAGAACCCGGAACTATATAAAAAACATCTGGAACTCCAACTTAAGCGCCAGATACTGCAGAGTAAAAGTCTGTTTTATGTTCATGGTGACAAATCTGGCACATTATTAGCCAATCAGCTGAAGGGATTTAGAGCGAAACAACACATCACAAAAATTCGGATGGATGATGGTAACATTACCTCAGATCCTTCTAAAATAAACGATACATTCAGGAATTTTTACTCCCGACTGTACACTTCCAACCTCCCAAATGACAGCTCGCTGCTGAAAAATTTTCTTGACCATTTGAACATCCCTATACTTACTCATGATAATAAGACTAAGTTAGACGAGCCCATTTCACAGGGGGAGATAGCAGCTGTTATCTCCTCATTGCAATCGGGGAAATCCCCTGGTCCCGATGGGTTCCCAGCAGAGTTTTTTAAAACATTTTCTTCATTACTTTCCCCCCATCTATCTTCAGTATTATCAGACTGTTTCCAGCATGGCAAACTTCCAGCATCACTATACGAAGCATGCATCAGTTTGATTGTAAAGAAAGGTAAAGACCCAGCAGAGTGCTCCTCCTACAGGCCAATCTCATTAATAAATGCTGATGCCAAAATTTTGGCAAAGGTCCTGGCCCGTAGATTAGAGGATGTACTACCAGCAATAATATCAGAAGATCAGACTGGCTTTGTAAAAAATCGACATTCTTATTTTAATATACGTCGTTTATTTGACATTTTGTATTCTCCTTCAGAGCCAGTTCCGGAATGTGTCCTCTCCTTAGACGCGGAGAAAGCGTTCGATCGAGTGGAGTGGAGATATCTATTTGCAGTTTTGGAAAAATTTGGTTTTGGCCCAAACTACATTAGGTGGGTTAAACTTTTATATACATGCCCAACCGCTTCTATCCTTACCAATTCTTAACGCTCTCATCCTTTCAATCTTCATAGGGGAACCCGTCAAGGATGCCCTTTAAGCCCTTTACTTTTTGACTTGACAATAGAGACTCTGGCAGTTGCATTGCGTAGCTGCAAGGACATTTCAGGGATTTTGAGGAGAGGTATTGAACATAAAGTGTTGTTGTATGCTGACGATCTCTTACTTTTTGTATCAAATCCAGATACTTCTATACCTGTAATGCTATCCCTATTTACTCAATTTGGCCAGGTGTCTGGGTATAAACTAAATTTCCATAAGAGTGAACTCTTTCCGGTGAATTCAGAGGCACTGGCTTTAAAATATACCAACCTCCCATTTAAGATTGCGGAAGAAAAATGTGTGTACCTTGGTGTTACAGTCACTAGGAAACATAAGTGTCTCCTTAAAGAAAATTTATATACTCTACTGAATCATGTGAAAGAGCGCTTGACACACTGGTCACCCCTATCTATTTCCCTGATTGGCCGGATTAATTCTGTTAAAATGAACATCCTCCCTAAATTTTTATACCTCTTTCAATCCATACCAATCTTAATCCCCAAATCTTTCTTTGATTCCTTGGACTCAATCATTTCGGCCTATATATGGAGGGGCAAACGCCCTAGATTAAATAAAGGCCATCTTCAAAAATCTAAAAAGAACGGGGGCATGGCGCTGCCTAATTTTCGTTTTTACTATTGGGCTGTTAATATACGCTGTATAACTCTTTGGTCACACTTTTATGGTCGGATTGATTGCCCGATGTGGGTGAAAATGGAGTTGAGTTCTGTCCGAAAGGGTTCTGTTTTGGCTTTGCTTGGGTCCCCTCTACCTCTCCCCCCGGTTGAGTGGACTGACAGTCCAACGGTCCGGCACACAATGAGGGTGTGGGCTCAGTTTAGGAAATATTTCAGCTTTTGTGACTTCTCTCTCTTCAGTCCTATTCTATCTAACCCTCTTTTTCAACCTTCATTATCTGACTCTGCATTCCAAGACTGGCACGGGAGGGGCATAGAGAAATTTAAAGATCTTTTCATTGATAATAGAATGGCATCATTCGCACAAATATCTGGAAAGTTTGGCCTACCAAATACTCATTTCTTCAGATACCTACAGGCAAGACACTTTCTCCACTCTCAAATAGCTAGTTTCCCTGAGGCAACTGCTGCGACCACCGCCGATATGTTTCTTAGTTTTCATCCATCGCGCAAAGGGTTGATATCAGTCATCTATGACAAATTGATGGGCATAAAACAGGCTCCTATGGACAAAATTAAAACTGCTTGGGAGCAGGATTTAAACTTTCAACTGTCAAATGAAGTGTGTGACTCTATTCTCAGGCTGGTGAATTCAACATCTCTCTGTGCACGTCACTCTCTATTACAATTTAAGGTGGTGCACAGGGCTCATATATCTAAAGTCAGGCTATCTCATATGTACCCAGATGTTGATCCTTTATGTGACAAATGTAAGAGAGATGAGGCTTCGTTATTCCACATGTTCTGGACTTGTCCAAGCCTGGAAAGATACTGGAGAGATGTTTTTCAAACCTTGTCACTTATTCTTAATCTTGAGCTAGAGCCTGACCCATTGATTGCCCTTTTTGGCATCGCTGGTGAGGATGACATGTACTTCACCGCAATCAAAAGACGCATACTGTCTTTTGCCTCACTTTTGGCTAGACGTGCAGTATTACTAAGGTGGAAGGATGCTGCCCCGCCCACACATTAGTGGCTCAGTGGTTAAGGGACATCATGTCCTGTCTAGACCTCGAAAAGATCCGCTATTCAGTGTGCGACTCGAAAAAGAAGTTCGAGAAGGTGTGGGGACCTTTTCTGGAATACTTTGAGAACCTTAAGTCAAATTGAAGTACCTTCACCTTTTGTTTATCCTGCTTCCCTGTCCATCTCGGTCAGTTACAGAGTCAATATCAGCTAATGTCTTAACTTGTCTCCCTCTACTCACTTATTTTTCTATCTATCTAGCCCTGTTTGCTTACCTATCTTACTTTTTTTTTTTCTTCTTCTTCTTTCTTTGTAAAGAATTTACACTTGACTTCCAGCAGCTCTCTAGAATACTCCAGGAATAATACTCTTTGGGAACTATGGTCTGTGTGTGTGGCTAGTGGGGAGGGAGGGATGTTTATGTTGGATTACTATGGAAAATGTACAATGTTTGAACATACTGTATATATGAGGGGATAAAATTGCAAAATTCAATACAAATATCTGAGACAAAAAAAAAAAAAACAGTAGATCTTTTAGGGGAATTTTTGACAGTGATTGCTCAAGGTCCAACCAGGTAGAAGAATTATCAAGATCAACCCAGTCAGAAATATATCTTAAATGTGCAGACCATTGATATAGCTTAATATAATAAATCCAGTCCTCCGATTGAACCTGGTAATTGCAGTGCAGAAAACTTTAATCTTGGTCTGCGCTTGCTCCAAATAAAAGAGGAAAGCCAGCCATTTACATCTTTTAAAACTTTTTTAGAAAACAGAATAGGTATCATTTGAATTGGGTACAAAAGCTTGGGAAGGACAGTCATTTTTATTAGAGCCACTCTACCCAACCTGAAATAGGTAGTGTGTGCCATCAGTTTAAATCCTCTCTAATTTTACTAAACAATGGGGAGAAATTATCTTTGAATAAATTTTTACACATAGGGCTAACGAAAATACCCAAATATATAAATCCTCCAGGAGACCATCTAAATGGGAATGAGGGGTTAATATTTGGCATTGCCTTCATGGAACCAACAGGCATAGCCTCTGACTTACTAAGATTAATTTTGTGTCCTGAGAACGTGCTGAAGGTATTAATGATATTGAGAAGAGATGGAACTGAAGAGTCAGGTTTTGAAAGGAAAATGACCACATCATCTGCATAAAGTGCCAACTTATGGTGCCTTTCTTTAGTCTGCAAGCCTTCAATTAAGGGCTCGGTTCTGATTGCTTCAGCTAGGGGCTCAATAGCCAGCGCGAAAAGCAGGGGTGAAAGTGGGCACCCTTGTCTAGTCCCTCTATATAATGAAAAACTTGCTGATCTGGAACCATTTGTAAGAACGAAAGCTTTAGGCTCATCATATAATATTCTAACCCATCTAATGAAAGCATCACCAAAATTAAATTTCTCCAAAACAAAAAATAAATATGACCATTCAATACGGTCAAATGCTTTCTCTGCATCGAGAGAAAGTATTAGCCCATCAATCTTACGCTGTTTATAGACTTGTATAACATTAAGGAGACGTCTCATGTTATTGCATGAAGAGCGGCCTTTTATAAAACCTACTTGATCATCTTTAATAACATCTGTTATTACGTTCTCCAAACGGGAAGCTAAGATTTTGGCTAACACCTTCCTATCTACATTTAATAGAGATATAGGTCTATATGAGGAGCAG
>NW_026128517.1:0-39090 GCF_022985175.1 Labeo rohita
AGAGCCTGCCAATCAACATTACAGTACCAGCCCCAGGCTGAATTACGCAAGGACTTTGCCAAAGGTCTGTCTGCATGTATTCATTGATTAAAATATAATAAAAATGGTTTATCATAAACAAGTGCTATGACCCATAATCTGCCCCACCTAAATTTACAGTCAAGAGCTGCTACTGCATGAAATGATTAAAATATTGTTTGTTTTGAGTGTGAATAATGACTTAAATTTCACTTGGATTAAATCCCTGAGTTGTGTGGATTACTTTTCACTACCTTTTGAGCCTGAAAGTTTTAAAAATTATTTAAAATTGTATATATGAAAAAATATTGGGTGAACTACTGCATTAAGTGCATACCTGCTTTTCTGTTCTCTGTTCTGCAGCCGATACAGTGTCGTGATTTTTATGTTCACCCATCATACATAGCAGACAAATACATTTCTTGTCAGTGCGACAGTAAACCTCAAGGAGCTTGTCATGTTTTCGGCAGATCATCTCTTGCAGTCGTCCAGTGGCCTCAGTCAAACTGTGTCTCTTTCCTTTGAAGAAACTTTCATGTTGTTCAAGGTGATTTTGACAGTAAGAATTCAGACACACCAAACAGGACTTGACGGCTTTGTATTTTCTTCCATTGCAGGTGTCACACTGAACGTCTCCAGCTCCAGCGTAACAGTCAGCTGGCAGTTTAGTCTTCTTCAGTTTGTCCACGACTTCAGCTAGCATGGTGTTTTTAGCTAAAGTAGGTCTTGGAGTGAAGGTCTGTCTGCACTGAGGGCAGCTGTAGACTCTCTTCTGATCCTCTTCATTCCAGAAGTCTGTAATACAGTTCATACAATAACTGTGTCCACAGGAAGTGGTCACTGGATCCCTCAGAAGATCCAGACAAATTGGACACATGAACTCATTCTGATCCACTGAAATTCTGGCTTCTGCCATTTTACTTTATGAATACAGAGGGAGACACAAAAACAGCTCAACTACACCTCAGTTTCTCTTTCACTGTTTCCTGGTTCTGTGTTTGAGTGACGTGTGTAAACAGGTCTAAAGGTACAGATTATAAAACATCCACTAGATGTTAGTCTCACACAGGCTTAGCTGTAAATGTTTTCACTGTGTGTATTTAGACATTCCAGTGATAATCAAGGATGATTTTTGACATCTTCTTACTAAAATGGATGGACTTGCATTATCAGGTACTTCATCAAAGCTTGTAGTCTCTGAGTACTCCTAATATGTCCATGCACAAACAGATTTTGTGAATGCATTGATATGTAGGTATTTATCAATTGCTTATTTGCGTCAATTATGAAAACAGGAAATAATCAGTTAAAACAGAAATGTTGATATCTGACTTGAGAATAGATTAATGATAATTTGGTGTTTAGTTTATTGCTAGAACAAATAATATCTGTAACAACTGAATAGCTGTGAAAATTGATAATTTCAATGATAAGGCTGTGTGGTGAACAGCACATTCCAGGGCCCAGGTAAAGACGGCCCCTATCTGACCACAGAGTGGACAAAGATTTACTACATATTGATTGGATCTTGGTGGACTAACATAAAAAAAAAAACTGTCCAACACCACCAGATAAAAATGTTAGGACAACAGCCAGACACCTCTTAGAGATCAAAAAACAACCTCTGGTACCAAACCTGGGAAAGACAGGACTTCCCATTAGTCCTCATGTAGTTTCTGTTCTTTACGCACCTAGAGAATTATTCCTAAGGTTTAAGCCTGTCACCACCATAAAAATTCCTTAGGACCTGCGAATGCACAAAGATCCATTCAAATCCATTTTAATTCATCTGTGCAACTTTCTTTTCAAACCTTAAAGCTGATGCAAACTTGAACACACCCAATTTACACTTGTTCAGAGAAATACATATTCTTCATTGTGTAGTGCAACATCTTACAAAACTCGGCTGTTTACGCACAAATTAACGTATGCACGACAATCAATTTTACCAGCACAACCAATGGAGGAGGTCACTGCCACCAGACACCACAGAGAACATAAATATCACATCTCCAAACATCTCATGAACCCAGACTCTCTAAAAGCTTAACCATGGCTGAATTTAACATCATATTGGGAGTGTATAGAGACTTTATTTGTGAAATTCAAACTGAAAGGAGGAAAGAACTGGACACGTACTTCGCAATCATATCAGACCTAACCATGTCTTATGGTGGCATGCTGTTTTACGAACATCACAAGTCTTTCTCTACGAAAGCTGCCATGTTTATTCAGTGTTTTCAGAGACTGAACTGGTCAGTTGTCAATTTAGTCCTAATCGCAGACATTTCACTGGTCACCGAACCCTTTCATGTTCACTGTGTGGTTCCTTTTCCCACACATCTTCATTGTGTCCTAAAGTATCTTTCTCAGCTAGCACTACTTCCAAGTCTGATGTTGGAAAAACTACTCAGGACCGGTGCCAAATTTGACTGCTTTTTTTAACTTTTAGCTTGTGATGTCCTTTCGTTTTCATTTGATTCATTTTTTCAAGCAGAAAACAAGATTATTTTGCTTACCCCATTGGCAGATTGTTTTGCTTGCCCACAGGAACTGCCATCCTGCTGTTTGGCATAAATAAGTGTGTCACGACCCCATCTTGAAAAATTATAGCCCCTCTGTGTCATGAAGGACCTGTAACAAATTAAAATACAGTAAATGCATTTAAACATTGCAATTAAATACAATTAAACATGGTTAATATGTATTGCCCATTAATTTTTGATTTTTTAAAATGATAGTTTACATGGTCACATCTTGACACCTTTTGATCTTTATTTTGCTCTCCCCAGAGGATCTGGGAAAAGAGCCCTCTTTTGTTGTGGAACCATATTTTGTTCATATATAGTTATAGACAGTGGTGGAATGTTACTCAGTACATTTACTCAAGTACAATTTCATGGTTCCAACTCCTCAAATGTGAAGATTTGCTGCTTTTCCTGCATTGAGTATTTTTAAAGGATTAGTTCACTTCCAGAACAAAAGTTTTCAGATAATTTATTCACCCCCTTGTCATCCAAGACGTTCATGTCTTTCTTTCTTTAGTCGTAAAAAAAATTAAGTTTTTTGAGGAAAACATTTCAGGAATTTTCTCCACATAGCAGACTTCTATGGTGCCTGCAAGTTTAAACTTCCCAAAAAACAGTTCAAATGCACCTTCAAAGGGGCTTTAAACGATCCCAGCTGAGTAAGAAGGGTCGTATCTAGCGAAACGGTTATTTTAAAAAACAAACAAACAAAAAAAAAAAAACAAAGTACAATTTATACACTTTTTAACTACAAATTGTCGAGCTTTGTGATGTGTCTATGCATATTCTCTGCACTCCGGTTGAATTGTCCAAAGACAATCAAATGCCCTTTACAAAAAAAAGTGAAACAGAGATGTAGGACGATTTTGAAGTTGGAGGAGAAAATGAGACGGGAGTTCATTACTCTGTGTTGAACCGGAGTGCACAGAGTACACGTGCATCGGAGAGCTAGACAAGATGAGGATTTGTAGTTAAAAAGTGTATAAATTTTATTTTTTTTCTTTAGGTAAGACCCTTCTTCTTTGGATGGGAGTCCTTTGAAGCTGCATTTAATCTGCATAGACCATAAAAGTCTGCTATATGGAGAAAATTCCTGAAACATTTTCCTCAAAAAATATACTTACTTTATGACTGAAGAAAGAAAGACATGAACATCCTGCTATTATGCCCATTTTTACAATATGTCATATAAGTCTCAGGTGTCCCCAGAATGTGTCTTTGAAGTTTCAGCTCAAAATACCTCACAAATCATTTATCATATCATTTTGAAAATGCAGATTTTGAGTAGAAGCAGAAACATCCTGCTGCTGCTCCCCGCCCCCTTTTCTAGAACAGGGCTGTGTTATTTTAGCTTGTATCTCCGATCTCTGCCAAAAAAAAAAAAAAAAAAAAATTGGTTTTGATTGGCAAATATAATCAAAAACAGTCGTTTATTTCTTATGTGAACATAAACTGTTGAGGAATAATTCAGAGGTGGATCATTATTTGAGCATTATTGTCAATTGGTAGAGCATGAGCTCTAACAATAATTAATATTCCATAAAAACTATGCAATGTTATTTTAGGCTTCTTCCATTTCTCCATGTGCACACCTTCAAACCTAAAACCTGCTCTGTTACACTATTGTTTGCAAATGCAATGTCATTTTAGGATTCTTCTCTTTCTGCATCTAAACACCTAAAAACATAAAACCTGGCCTGTTATACTAATTTTTTTTTTTAATACAAAAATAGTGGCAATTTAATCTTAATGTGGTTCAGAGATTAAGATAATAATGCTAATACTGTCCACACGAGGGAGCCAAAGGATAGCTAATCAGTCAAGATCTCAACTCGAGTTTGAAAACGTTTCATTTAGATGACTAAATAAAAAATGCATATAAAATTCATTATATTTTCATAAACTTTAATAAAGCCCAATATAGTAGTAATGCAAAAAACTGTAATCTCCTAAATACTGATAGACCATTACTTTTTTTTCTTTACTTAATTTTAATGGTATTGACAATATATTTCTCAAGTTGTCAGTCATAAATGAATGTACGTCCAAGTGAAGAAGGAGCACTATATTAGTAATCTATTTTCATATTGTGCATATAATAGTACTCACATAAGGACTCATAATTTACTTGAAAAGACACGTGTCCTCTGAATAGCTAGATTATCTACAGAAGCCATTGTGCTTGGACGCCAGTGATTGCCCTGAGTTAAACCGCATTGTTTCAGTTACCTTCTGTGTCGTTGCCCACAAAGCTTTAGTGACAAGGCTTTAAAATAGCAAACAGGGAAATAAAACATGACTTATTTCGCATCCAGCTAGCCAAATCTGTTGAAGCTGTTGTCGTAGCCTAGTAGGTGGGCCAGCTCAAGAATGCCAGACACACAGGTACTCTGGCTATTTTGCCCCAAGGCTGCTGAGGCCAGCTTTGCCAAGCTAACATCAAAGTTAGTTCACTAACTTTAGCTTCTAGTTATTATTATTCTTCTGAGCCAAATTTCAGTATCCATCTCCTCCTAGAGCTTTCAAGCTAGAACCACCAAACTCGGCACAGACCTTCAGACTGGTCTGACTCGGTGTGCTATATCTTTTCAGACTGATCCGGCATACAGTTTTCGTAAACCAGACTTTAAAACTATCAAAAATCCCATATACTTACATTGACGGACTGTTCAAATGAGGCAACGCTCTTCAACACTTCCCAGAATTCCTTGAGGCTCAATTCCCTTCTATGTAATATTTCTAATCAATTTAGACTCATTTAAGCTTCCACTCTAATATTTCTAATCTATCTAGCTATCTAAATCATGCTAGCAACTTGCTAGTAACATGCTAATCATGCTACAAACATACTAGTAACTTGTTAATCACGTTAACATGCTAGTAACTTGTTAATCATAATAGAAATATGCTAGCAACGTGCTAGTAAAATGCTAATCATGCTAACAACATGCTAGCAACATGCTAATTATGCTGACATGCTAATGACTTGCTAATTGTGTTTGCAACATGTTAGTAACATGCTAATCGTGTTTGCAACATGGTAGTAACATGCTAATCATGTTAAAAACATGCTAACAATATTCTAGTAGCTTGCAAATTATGCTAACATGTTAATCATGGAAACAACATTGTAATCAGCCTATAAAAATACAAGCAACAAGCCAATCATGATAAAACATGTTAAGCAAATAAATTATGCTAGGTGTTTTCATACTTTTACAACTGCTTCAAACTTTCAGGCAAAGCTTTTTCAAGCCAACTTAAAGTTTGTTCTCAAACTTTACTCATCTAGTTTTATAGGGTCATGTGTTAAAATGGAACGTTTGCGTTCAAATTAGTTAGTAAAACAGTCAGCTGCCATGTTAGCACAGCTGCTAACTTTAGCCTACCATTGACATTAGCCTAACCTAACTTCTAACTGTTGCAGTTTTGAAATAGATAAACAAATAAAACCATTTTAATCATGTTCACGTGACTGATGACAGCTCTACAAATCAACCAACCTAGTTTCACGTGACCATGTAAAAGTCAGCACATTTACCATATTTTTACCATAGTAACGGTTGCTTAATCATATTATATGTAGCCAAGGCACAGTAACCACAAAACCGTAGTTTTACCTTATTATTTATAGTTTTACTGTGGTATTTGTAGTTAAAGCACAATCACAATGTTTACCATGGTTTTACCACTGTAAGCCTCATTTTACTGTGGTATTTGTTTTTAAAGCACAATAACAGCAATGCTTACCATAGTTTTACCTCAGTATTCATAGTTTTACTGTAGTATTAGTTAACCCCCTGGAGTCTAAGGGCATTTTGGCACCCTGGAGAAGTTCTGACATGCCCTCACATTTGTGCTTTTTTCAGTATCTTAAAAACATTAATAATAAGTTTAAGTAGCATTTCAGTAAATTTGCTTTCTCAAGTCAACTTAATAATGATCTCATTACAAAAGAAAAGATTGTTGCCCTTACCTGTTTGAAAGTGTACATGCATCAGGTGAACTGGGAAAACCGAGCCTCGCTTGTGATGTCACTGCCATAGAAAATGCTGCGTGGTATTTGTACGCATTTGCTCTCCTCAGAAGTTAATGGGAAGGATTGGCGTATCATATGCACGTAAAATTGGACTTTGGCATATGTATTACACGCAATTGGAAAGTGTATAGTTGTGTCATTTATATGCAAATTGATGAGAACGGGTTGCAATATGAACACAACATTGTGCAGAGAAAGAAAAAAAACAAGTGGTGAAGAAAAGGCACATCAAACGCCAATGAACAACGCAACTAAAAAAAATAACTAAAATCACTAATCCAGTGTGTATTTAAACAAATATATCAAAGAGATGTGAGACTTACATGTAATTTACCTTGGAGTCCTACGCTCTCAAAACCAAAGTGACAGAAGAGTTTGCAAGTGAGTATCTCAAATAGAGATAAAATACTTAAACGTGTATGGAGATAAAATAATGCCATAAAGATTTGCATGTGAAGAGTATGCGTTGTGCAAGTGTACATAAGACTGTAAGCGTAAATTAAATTTGCATGCACAAGAGAAGCTTTGTAAAAGTGTAAATCGTGTTTCAAGCGTAAGAAAAAATGATTTGCAGCATTTTACTGTTACTCGTAAGTGTAATTCAAGTATTGTGAAAGTGTAGCTTCATGCTTTGGCAAAATAAATATGATCTGCATTCTTCTGACTTACACTGCGCTTACACTTCTGGCACGTTGTTTTCACTAAAATTCGGTCAATAGCACTGCAAACCTGTGAACAGTGATTTGCACAAGAAAACAAGTTTAAAGAACTGCAAAACAGATCGACTGCGTAGGACCAATCTGTATGTGTAAAAAACAAACTGTTGCAAATGTCTAAATGACTTGTGTATGTAGGGCACAAAGTTGCCAAAATAATCTGATATGTACAGTTTCGTCTTTCTTTTATCTGCGTTTACACTTTTGGCACGATTCTCTCACTCACCATATAAAAAGTTCTATTTTTTGTGAATGTAAAAGCCTTTTCACACCAAAAGCCTCAGTTTTGAGAAAAGTAAATTCACGTCTGTACAGTAGACCGCAGAAGAAAAAATGTCAACTCTTCAGCATAACAAAAAAATTTAGTTGGATCATCGAAGGTCAGCAGCAAATCAGTTAATCAGTTAATAAAATGGTATTAAATGCATAAAGGATATTTGTATAATTTAACATATTTAATTATTGCAGGTTTGTGTCATATTCTGAGTTGAATTTCACAGTTTTTATTAATTTTGAGGAATACTGAATCTGTATTTTATGAGTGAGATGTATTAATGCATGGTCACATTTATTCTAGAACTAACATCTTATTCCTGATTTCTCTCAACATGGGGACAGGAGAGCTTTTAATCAATACACAGTGAGGAAAAGTAACTGGTGTTACTTATTTGAAAAAAAGTAACTCAGATCTCAAATATTTTCTTGTCAATTAAAAAGTAATGCGTTACTTTACTAGTTACTTGGAAAAAGTAATAATATTACGTAACTCACATTACTTGTAATGCATTACCCCCAACACGGTTCAGACAGATTAGGAAAATGTAGCAATATAAGATGTTTGGTGTAGACATGTATAAAAAACAACAACATAAATATCAGATCACATTTGAATATAGAATGCACATTTAAAGGCATAAATAGAACAGTGTTTGGAGAACATTCTCCATCTTTTTACCAGCTGAACTTCCTCTAATGCTTAATACAGATAAATTGAACAAATAACACAAACATCTTTGTACAGTCACGTTGGCTTACTGCTAGTGCCACCACTGTGCTTACAGTTCTTCTGAGGTTCACATTATTATTTTTAGAAAGCAAGCTGTTAACCAGATGAATGAAAAAGGCTCTCCATGGGATGAAGCCTGACATGTCTATGATTTGGTTACAGGTTGAGGTCCCGAATCAAATCCAGCACTTCCCTCACCTGTCGCTTTGATAACACCCCGTTCCAGCACAGTAGACCAGCAACATACTTCTTACTGCAAAACAATCAGAAGACTTGACTGCACTCTCTGATCAAAACAAAATGACTCATTCTATATTTGAATACTCTCACACAATGCAAACAGTGACTTTTAAACAACTGTAAATACATGTTTGCATTTGTAGTTAAGTTGTTAATTGTGATCTGAGTTTACCTCTCCTGAGGGAAGTCTCTGAACAAATAGCAACAGATAATCTTCAGTGCGTCTACATCACTGCTATGTAAAACTTCAGTCATTCTCTGAAGGAGCTGGTTCTGCTGGGCAGCACTGCCATTCTACAGACAAAAATCAGTTAACTAAAACCATGAGCTTTTAATGAATGTAAAAACACTGTTATTTTATGTCAGAAGTAAAGTATTAAAATGATTTGCCATAACCACCATAATCATTAAGAAGGACAAGAGATGTAAGAGTACTTGTGGACCAGTGTGCCTTAAACTATTAGATACTACCCAACACATTCTGTACCCTATGTGGAACAATTATGCTGAATATTGTTGGACCCTTATTTCCAATGGTCAGGTGCATCAGGAAATCAAAGAAAAATAAGAATATAAATAAGGAATAAAAAAGTAATTTTTACCAGTTTAGAGAATGTTTTGTGAAAATTCTGAATATCCTGTTCTATCTTTTCCTTAGCATCTCTCCAAGGCTGCTCTAGTTTTTTGAACTTCGTCTTCATCAGGCACTTCAGGTACACTTCGGAAACAATGTTGTAAGCTATCTTCACAATGACCTGTCAGAAATAGAGTTTTTTTTAGAGAGACTTTTTTAGCGTGATATGGAGCTTGAATCTTTTTCGATTGGTTTTAATTTCATACACTGTGTGTACCGTTTTGATCTCTAAGGCGGTCTCAGGCAGACATGCACACTGCCTTTGGATTTCCTCCATCAGAATATCAATATGCCTGTTACTTTTCTTGAAATAAATTCTTAAATTGGCCTACAAATGAACATTTAAGATTGATCAACTGTAAGATTGATATAAAAGGTTGCAAAATAATACCAAAATGTTATGGTTTTCACAATTCATATTGACTCTCCACAACAGTGGTCTTTTCTTCTAAATAAATTATCAGTAACACATATTTTAATGAAATGAAGCCATACCTGTGCTAAGCATTCCAAGATCTTTTGTACAATGGATGAAGCATTATCTTCCAGTTTCTCTAGCATGCATACAGTACTTGATTCTTCATCATTATTGTTTTTATTGGGACTGATTTGTGCAGCACAACATCTATAGTAAAATAAATAAGCCTGATTATATGAGAAAACTGCAGAAAAGGGACATGTTAATTGTATTTGTACTGTAGGTATAGTGAAATTAGAGGGAAAAGAAAGCAAAAACAATTAAAGGCTGTCATCATTTACTTCCAACTTAACCTATTTTATTCAACACAAAAGTTGTAACATATGGTGGCCGCCACTACGAAATCATATGACCAGCCAAATATTACTCAATTTATTTTAATACCCCACTATTATAATTTGTCTTTAATTTAATTTTATAGGATTTGGGTTGCAAAATAAGTCAATAACAGGTGAAATGTTCTGTGTTTTTCCCCGTTTCAGTTTCTGTTTTTCCTTTTATGGTCGTTTCCTGTCCTTGTTTAGCTTGATTATATTCTCTACACCTGTGTTTAGTAATTATGTGACAATAATGACAACTATGTGTACTAATAAAGTTTAATTATACAATGTTACAGTTTTTAAATCATCTTATATTAGATCTTTCATAACAATTATTAAAAACATACCTGAGCTGCATGCAGGTGTTGATTATTCAAAACAGATACACAGAGTTCCTCTCTGTGAACTTTAGTTTTTTTAGTTTTTTGTTCTCAGCATCTACATACCTAAGAAAACACATACTATACAGAGTACAACATCACAAACTTCCCCTAATCCACAGCTATGCCAAAAAGCCATGTGCCAGGGTCTCACTATAATGGGGACTATAATTCTCACTATTGACTACAACTTTTGGCTCAGTAAACTCATCATTTGCTGCTTATTAACAGTTAGTAAGGTAGTTGTTAACTTTAGGTATGGTTTGGGATTGAGAGGTGTAGAATATGGTCATGCAGAAAAAAGCATTCATATGTATTGTAGTACTAATAAACAGTCAATACGCTAAAAGTATGCATGCTTGTAAGCAGCTAGTTAATAGTAAGAATTGGTCCTTAAACTAAAGTGTTATCAGAATCAATTTTAAAATGTGAACCTAAAAACTTACTTCTGTACAAAAATATTCAGTTCTCCTCTACAGATCAATTGAACTGCACGCATCAAGGTCAGACAAACGTTTTTAGCATCTAAAATGGCACAATTCAGGCACTGTGAGGATAAAAAAAGAGAGAGTGAGCAAAATATCTTATTTAAATTATGTAATACCTTTTCAAGAAACTTGAAAAAAAAAAAAAAACTTTTTTAACTCTTAGAGCTACCTGAGTGACATCTGTGTGCACTTTGATGAAAGTTTCTTCATTTGTCAAATCCTCATTATGTCTAAGTTCCTCAACATAGCACAGGATTTTCTGTAGAGTTGTGGAGATGAAATTCTGTAGCAGTTAAAGTGGGACAGAGACACATGATGTGTAAAACTTTCTTGTTTTTGGTACTGTCATGCATTGATAAGACATTTGTGTCAGTATAATGACATTCAGTTAAAATAACATACAAGTAACAAAATTTTACCTGAAGTACTTCCAGAAGTTTCTGCTTTAATCTCTCAAACCACCCTGTTAACAGCAGAGGATCATATACTCGGACATGTTGTAAGTCTGGACTGAAAAACAGACATGGACACATATTTTTAAAAAGCTCAGTCATTGTTCATTAATATTATTTGTACAGACATATTTCAGAAAAAAAAAAAAAACTTCCTACCTAAAGAAAAAATTCTTTCCCCACATTATAAGGAAGTATGTTTCTTTTACAGACAGATCACTGTTTAGAAAAAGGTCCAGCTTGGTAAAGAGGTGACGACTGTAACTGTCCATCAGTTGAACTAGCAGCTCAGAGTCTTCCAGTACAGTTGTTAATAGACAGATCACTGCATATCATGCTTTTTTTGTGCTGTGTAGAAAGTCCTGCAACTGCTGTAACTGAGATCCTTGTGCTATCTCTGCTGACATTGTGGGAAAGCGGTTCTCCACAAACTGATCTATTTCCTCAGAAATGTCCTGGGCTGCGTTCTCCGATAACGTTGTCTCTTAGCGCGCTATGAAGACTCAAAAGGTACACCTGAACTACAGGTATACATTTCCTACGTGTGTTCTCCGAACTATACCTTAGGATGTTGCTTAAGGTAAACCTTCTTAAGTTCGACCTTAGCAGGTGCTGTCCATGGTGGAGGTGCTGAATAGGTTGATATCGATGCCTCGATGATCGATTGTGCGCTCTTTCCTTCACAGCGGTATAGGTATAGTATTGAGAAAACAATGTTCTTTATAAAGAAGCGTTTTAGAAATAGTACAAACTGTTTATCGGGGCTCATTGAAATATGTACATGCAGAAATAAATATGAGTATGTGTTTAAAATTTAGCAAGTGTGCAATCTCAAACCCTCACGGCCATAAGTGTGTTAATGTTCTCCACAACGTATGCTGATTATCCACCAGCCGTATCACATTATTGGCGTAAATCGCTCATTTGTGTAATTGGATGATTTCCTCAATCAAAGCGCAAACATGAGAGACATACCGACATTCACTATGTCGGGAAAAAAAGTCCGCAAAAAGAGATCGCCCAGGTTCACTGCTTCCGAAATGTCTATACTGCTGGATGAGGTGGAACACCACAAAGGTGTATTATTCGCTAGTTTCCGCACAACGGTCTCCAACCAAAAAAAAAAAAAACAAGAAATCTGGGAAAGCATAGCCATGAAATTGGCAGCGTCTGGTTCCTGCCCATTGAGACAGTGAAAAATGGCATGATTTTGCCAGCGCTGCCATAGCTATAAAGTTTGTGTAAACTCATCTTTCTTTATATAGACTCCTAAGCCTTTTCTGTCAAATGGTTCGCCAGCTGATGTGCCTTAGGATAGTAATTAAAAAAAGCTAACAACCATTAGTGTATGGAAACTTTATCAATGAAAACACTGGGTGTAGGCTATAACAACTTAAGTATTTTATGTGTAAAATTTTAAAGTAAGGTAAAAATGTAATTTTAATACTAAATCAGATTTTATATTAAATGTTCATATAAAATTTTCTATGTGTAATTAAACTGCGATGTAAAAAAGCTTTTTGCGTAGTGGTGGCCACTAGCGTTATGAACCGTCAGCAGCGATAAGGTATAGCTAAGAGCGCTCCAGACCAACCTTACGAACGTATGACTTACAGAAGGTATACTTAACTAAGAAGGTTTCGGAATACATGTATTAACGATAAGGTACTTCTTAAGGTACAACTTAAGAATGACGTAGCGTTAAGGTAGTTTCAGAGAACGCAGCCCTGGGCAATACCAGTCCTTTTCAGCATTGCAGCTGCATGCATTTCTGCATGTTTTTCAGGATTTTGAGTGTTTGACTCACTCAGAATCTGTTTGACAATATTAAGCACCTTCTCGCCACTCACTTCAACACATGGACCAAGTTGTACTCCAAAGTCAACTGTGCTTTCCATTTGTTGCTCTCCTGATAAATGCAGATGGATTTCTGTGAATGTGTAATTTGATTTATTTATTTTTAACTCAAAAATAAATGAAAAGCCACCACAACTCCTGATAAAACATAAGCAAGTGTGTAAAAATAAGAGAAATTAGAATAATAGAAAAAAGATTAAATAA
Source organism: Labeo rohita (assembly GCF_022985175.1). Classification (NCBI taxonomy): domain Eukaryota; kingdom Metazoa; phylum Chordata; class Actinopteri; order Cypriniformes; family Cyprinidae; genus Labeo; species Labeo rohita. The sequence continues at coordinate 13,361 of NW_026128517.1, forward strand.
TCAACAAAAAATGATTAGTCCTGCACACAGCTATAGCTTGAAAATTGGGGTGGGGTGAATGGGTACCTTTGGTAGAAATCTCAGTGTGGAGGCACCAAGGGCATGTTAGCATTGTCAATTAAAGGGGCCCCGTGCAATCATAAACAATGTCCGATGAAGATTGCATAACCAAAATCTGTTTTAACATTTGCAAAATATAGCAGTGTGCAGGATTTTTTTTGTTAAACTCTAATGTACAGCAATATGAAAAAAAAATTAAATTAAAAAAAATGTTTTCAAAGACCATACATACACTGTAAATGAATTTGTCCAAACATGCTGACGAGATTTATTGCATTTTGCATTGCATTCTACTGTAAAAGTTGTAATCTTTACTCAATTATTTAAAAAAACAACACAGTGTTGTCTTACCATTATTAGTTTCTGTGTGCTGTGTAAGCATGTTCACCAGGGGATACCGGTAATCTTCATTCCTTTTTGTTTTTTTCTGCCAAAACTTAAGTTTCCTTAATATTTTTGTACTGTAAGTGTAATATATCAAATGTACTTTTTTGAGCAATGACAAAGCACTGCTTTACAGCTGAACCCGAGTAAATGGTGAAACTCAAAATGAAGTTGTTATTTTGTCTGTTCTTTTCTTTGAAGCATCAGAACAAGTTATGGCAAGTTGAAGCAAGGTACAATGGAATTTGAATGCGCTCATAAGAGCTACATGCATAAGTATCAAAGAATTACATAAATGCTTTTCAGAAGATTTAGTATGTCAATTTTATGAAAATATAACTCTGGCTGAAAATGATTCAATCATGGACAGTGGTTCTACATGATTAATCTACAAATCAAGTTATTTAGACATATATAGATGAAATATTTTTAGAGATAACATGTTACCATCATGTATATTTTTAGAGATAACAGAGTCACGTAGTATCACAGAGAAAGATGGCAGCGTAGTTGTATTTTCAACTCATTTGTAGCGTTTGGGGAAATCAGACAAACAATTGTTCATTTGATATACTAAATTAATTATTCATTAAATTAACAAATAATCACAGACCCCCTCACCCAATCCATAACACTGGCTGCTGTGATGTCTCCAATGGCCCACCAGGCCCCTGGTTACCATGGCAACTAGAATACCTCAGCCATATCAGATAAACTTTACAACCTACAAGTATAAAGAGAGGATCTTCCCCTGCTTAAATCCCTCTAAAACAGAAACATACTGCTATAGGAAATGACTACTGTTGTATTACAAATTTATAAAAGGTTAAAATAGGTTCAACGACCAAGGCAATGCAAGTATTGTACATTTAACTAAACAAAACAGAGGTTTAGTATAAGCTGTAGACAGCACTGATGGTTTTAAAAAACAATCATATTCTCTGCGTTAACATGAATCATCTTCAACCTGCTGAAATGTTACTATAAATTTCCCTTCCATATATGTGCATTCTGAATAATAATAAACATATTTCCCCACTAACCTGCACTATTTTCATGAACAGTATTTTTCTTTTACTGATCATATTTCATACCTGATGAATGTACAGTTTTGGTTGTAGTAAAACCATGGCTAATTTGTTTGTGTGCATTGTTGCTCTTTTTCTGAGCCCCTACTGTTTATTCCATTGTTTAAAATAGCTGAATGATTGTGCGGTAACTGCCTTATTCAACATTGTTAAACATTTAAACGTTTAAACGTTTTTAACAGTAACATGTTGACAGTGCAACTATTGAATATTTATATTTTGGCATTAGTGAACACAGTTAAAGGATGACAGAATATGACACAGAATAGTGACTAACATATTAGGTTCATTATGATCTTATTCATCAGATCTCACAAACTGCAGTGTCGCGATTAGTCCACTAGAGAGCACTAACACCCTGTGGGGAACAATCATGTATGATTACGCTGCAAAAATGCTTCCCTTTTGAGGAACTTGAACTGCGTCCTCTAGAGGTCGCTATGAGGAATGCTATCTCCGTGACCCGTGTCTGAAGTCTACGTACAAAAGCATCAACAGAGTTGGCCGGCGACCGCTTATGATGTCACTTCCGGCGCGACTTTTCGCCGCCAGTGGGTCACTACTGGTGCGACCACAGTATAAAAGGACACCGGTAAACCACAACATTCTCTTCTTCATCTTCACTGACCTTTTGTCTGTAACCAAGTTCGAATTGAGTGCATGTTTCCTCACCAGAGGATTTAAGGACGGCTCGCGTGGTAAAGAGCCAGCGCTTTCTGCTCCCGAGGGAGTTTTATTGCGCTGCTTTTATTCTTTGCTTGTCTCTTGCGAGAGGCAAGCACGCTCTGATACCTGCACCTTTCATATGGTTTTTGGGCTGTGCATGTATGGTGAGAAGTAGCAAAAATCAGCTCTTGAGGGAGCTGAATGAGATCGTGGCATTTATTGCTTGTTGCGAGAGACAGGCATGCTCTCTTACCCGCTTACACAGGGCTTGCGGGCTGTGTGTGTGTGTGTGTGTGTGTGTGTGTGTGGTGAAGAGCTGCGCGTTCAGCTCTCGAGGGAGTTGAATGCGATCGTTGCATTCAGTGCCCGTTTCTTGTGAGAAACTGGCGTGCTCTCATACCCGCTTTTACAGGCTCGTGGGCTGTGTGTGGGAGGTAGTTAAAGGTATTTAATCAAAAACAATAAAATAAAATGCAATATTATGTTAAGAGAAAGTATCCCCAACTAAGCAAGCCAGAGGCGACAGCGGCAAGGAACCAAAACTCCATCGATGACAAAAAGCTAGGTAGATAGCTAGGTGCTAGCTCGGTGATTACTCCCCTTCCTAGGGTTTCTAAGTAGCGCCCTCTTTGAGCTCTTACCCACAGTGCTGTCTCCCCTGCTAGGGTTGTAAGTAGACAGTCCACTCTTTGTGAACAGGTTAATCTCAGCTGGTTCCCTTCAGGTAGCCTTCTTAGGCACATGGACTATGTTCCCTTCTGTTAACTCTGTGATTGCTCCCCTTCCTAGGGTTTTTAAGCAGCGGTCTCTCTGTGCCCCTGCCTAGATGGTGCTATCTCCCGTTACGCCGGTTTCACACTGCACGCGTAAGCAGGACGTAAACAGAGCAGAAGCAGCGCGCAGCCATTTTGCTTTCACACCAACAGCGTTTGCAGTGCGCACCTGAACCGTGTCTTTTGTACAGACTTTGCTTTCTTATATACATGTATAGAATAAATTAATTTTTAATATTTTGATACCAAAAATATATGTATTACACATTACCTATAGTCAAAAAAAGTAAGCAAATATTTTTTTTGTTTACATATATTAGAAACATTAAATGTGCATACATTACCCATCACAAACAACTTAAGGATAATCCATAACTGTCTACATATCAAAGTTCTTCATAGAAACGTATTTTAAATGATCAAATTCTCGAAAAGTAACACAGAAATGTAAAGTACAGTCACGTACATCATAGATGTTAATATTGTGTGCTATATTGTGTTTACCTATTTATGAGTGCTCTGAGGAGCATTGGCTACGGTCTAGGCCCTTGTTCGTGAGGTTCTGTGGGCCTTGCTAGAACGAGGCCTACGCTTTCTATCGAGATAGTAAGCACAGGTCTGCTTGGGTTGGTAGTGGCTCTTGCCCCCTCAAGAGAATACCCACAACACAGCCCAAGAGCTGGGGATGCTGCTGCTGCTCTCTAGGCAGCCATACAGTGTTGATGGATTCGTCTCTGCTGAATAATCTAGCGAGATTTTTGTTTGCACAGGCAGTCTGACAACAGCCAGTGCTCCACACAGAGATCTGATCTCACCATCATCCAGTCTGTCTCTGGAATGACATGAAGAAACAGAATAACTGAAACAGACTAAATCCAGATCTCCAAGATGTTTCAAGTAACCTACCTGCAAAGCTACCTGAAAAACTCTGCACAAGTGCACACAGGGCAAAAGCTACTTTAAATGCACAGGATGGTCACATCAAATGCAGATTTATTTTAGTTAATAGAAGTTCATTGATAAAGAAAATCTATTTATGACATTGTTTTTGACAGCATCCTCATTTTATGTGCCTAACTGCCTAAAAATTTTAACAGAACTGTAGCTTTGTAGGTATAGGTCTCGTAAAGCATCTTGGAGATGTTGCCACAGTTCTTCTGGATTTAGCCTCCGTTTTTTCTGTTTCTTAAGACAGGCTGGATTGAATGATGGAGAGATCAGATCTCTGTTTGCACAAGGAGTCTGACAACAGCCTGTGCTCCATACAAAAATCTCACTGGATTATTACAATTAATGGCAAAATGAATGTTTAGAAATGTAAACTGATATTTCATATTGACACACTACAGCAAAAGACCAACTTTAACTGACTTTAAACCATTTTTTAGCTGATGAAAATACTAGCGGCCTAAGACTTTTGCACAGTATTGTATATAGCCCAGGAAATAATATTAAGGTAGCATATTAATGTATTATTAGTTCTCCTGGCTGTTTAACTGTAACCTGTGTAATGTGTTGTAAATTTTTTTCTTAGAGACTAGGAGATGTTTTGGATATCTTGAAGCAGAAGTTTCTCTTTATTCAGATACTCGCTGCGTAAAGCTGCAGTCATCAAAAAGTCGTCTGACTAAGGCAGTGATACATTGTAGTTTATATACATTTAGTAGGTGGGCCTTGGAGATATTGACACAGTACTCAGAGGGGACATCCTTTGATCGGATCAAGAACAGAGGATGCAGACGTTTTACCCTTCCCCCAACTGTAACACCTCAGCAGACCTATCCAAATAATCATAATGACATCACCAAATGGTTTGAGCACCATAGTTGCGGGAACTAAGACTCTATCAACATCACAAGGATAAGTCACAAGAACTAACACTTTGCAAACACATGCCATTATGTTTACATTAAATGCCCAATACAATGTAGATCACCTTAGATTTTTATATGATGTTGTGTTAGGATGTGGGATCTGCAGATATTAAACAGATCCTTACATTTGTAATCCCACAAATGCCTGACTTATTTTAATTTTTTCTTCCCTTTACATTCCCAGATATTATTGCACATAGTGTTATTTATGTATTTGTTTGTTTTATACCATTAATGTAATGTTTGTCTTCTTTCTCTTTTGAGTACTGATTTCCATCTAGTCTTGAGTGGAAAGTTTAGCTCCAGCCCCAATCATGTACAGCTGAATCAGCTGATCAGGGTCTTCAGGATTACCACAGACTTCCAAGCAGGCGTGTGGACGGGTTGGAGCTGAGCTCTGCCGGATGTTGGTCCTTCAGGACACCACTGCTGTAAGTGATCACCCTAACCGTCATCCTGCATCTCTTCTTTCCATCAATGTATGGTAGAGATGCAGGATTAGTCAAAACAACTAACTTTTTAAGTTGTTATATTTCACTAATATTCTTTTTTTTCCTCTCTCTCTCTTTTTCTCCCTTTGGCTTGTCAACTTCAGCTATACAAAGAGCCACCAGGTTGCTGCATCTTTTGTAATGTAAGTGCATTAAAGTTTTAAGACTGCTGATGATAAGAAATGTAGTTTTGGTAAGCATAAGAGAGTTCTTTCAAAAATACTGACAAATCCTACCGACCCTAAACTTTTAAACAATAGTGTTTTCTGCCTTTTTTTTTTCTTTAACGTGGCTGTGAATAAATTAAAGTATTTGAAATTCATGACTCTTAATTTATTACTTCTACTTTCAGCGTGCAGTTATTCTGCATATGCATTAATAGTAATATTGTGGCATTTTGCAGGTACAAAGTAAAAGCAAACTAATTTTGTTATTTGTTAAGGCCACAATGGCCATTCACAGGTGCCCCCACCCAGCCCACAGCATGCCCACACTTTCCCTACTGTGCCCACACTCAGCCCACACTTGCCCCACAGTGCCCACACACAGCCCACAGAGTGGATATACTGTAAGAATTGTTATGGGGCCACACTCTGCTTTGTGTGGCTGTCCCACGCAGGCCCCACATGCCCCATAGTGTGGGGCCCACATGTGCCCTGCATTTTACTCCGGTATCAGGGCCCACAGCGGGCTGTCCACACAGGCCCCAAACAGGCATGTTTGCTGGGCAGCTACTTTCATCTTAAACCAGCTAAAACCAGCCTGGCCAGGCTGAGAGACCAGCTAAAACCAGCTACTTCCAGCTTAAACCAACTAAAACCAGCATAGCCAGGCTGGGAGACCAGCTAAAACCAGCTACTTCCATCTTAAACCAGCTAAAACCAGCCTGGCCAGGCTAGGAGACCAGCTAAAACCAGCTACTTCCAGCTTAAACCAGCCAACCAGCCTAAGCTGGTTTTAGCTGTATTTTTCAGCAGGGTATGTTAAGCATGTTAGCAGTTCTGGGTTCTACTCAGTCACCAAATGTTTTCATCAGTGACTTTATATCAAAGGAATGGACCAGTTTGTGTGCATTTTATTTTTTGTGATTTCACCAAAACGAATAGAAAGTCTCCACAACAGTTAGCAATAGATTGAAGTGTATCTGTGCACAAGATGTTGTCACTGATAACAGCAACAAGGTCTCAAAATTAATTTTAAAATTAAAGATGGTTCTTTCATAATAGACATATCGGTCCTGTGAGATGTTTCAAAAACATTTGACATCCAACTTGCATTAAAAGGGAAATACCAAATCTGTCCACTTACACGGACACAAATGCACATATGACCCTGGACCACAAAACCAGTCATAAGGGTCATTTTTTCAAAATTGAGATTAATACATCATCTGAAAGCTGAGTAAATAAGCTTTCCAACGATGTATGGTTTGTTATGATAAGAAAATATTCAGCCGAGATACAACTATTTGAAAATCTGGAATCCAAGGGTGCAAAAAAAAATTTAAATATTGAGAAAATCGTAACCATGCATATTACTAATCAGAAATTAAGTTCTTATATATTTACAGTAGGAAATTGACAAAATATCTACATGAAACATGATCTTTACTTAATTTCCTAATGATTTTTGGCATAAAATAAAAATCAATAATTTTGACCCATAGAATGTATTTTTGGCTATTGCTACAAATATACCCCAGCGACTTAAGACTGGTTTTGTGGTCCAGGGTCACATATTAGATTTATTTCCACATTTGAATGAGGTCTGAAACCAATCTGAGAATATTGAAATCCAAGTGCTTTTTTTCTAGCTTACATTTGTACACCATATCCGATCTGTGCAACATGTAAGGAAAAAAATCAATATTGGGTCACTTGAACCATGCAGTGTAAATGCAGTGGCCTCAGTGGCTCTGCCACATTCAACCACTGTGTCTAGACATGTTGAGGGAAAAGCACAGGCACTGATATATGATATAGGCACGTATTGCTGTTTTTGTTACATTGCTTCAGGTACATATTGGTTCAGGTATGGTTGGTTGTCAGGTACGGTTCAGAATTCAAATGTCCGGGGACTCTTTGCCCTCTTTGTTTCAATGCCGGAGCAGGGATGTAAGTTAGACAAGAATATCTCCGACTGAGCAATTGAGGTGAGCAACGACATCTAAACCGCTGAAGATGCAGTAAAAAAATCTCTGTTTGCAAAAATCATTCGTGATCCAGCTTTACTTACAGCAGAAGTGAGTATAAGGGTTTTTTATGAGTCTTTGCGATCGCCTTTCCTTATAGCATAGTAGTTAGGAAGTTTAGCGGCTAAACGCGGCTAAAGTAAACAAGACTGTCTTTTCACAGAGAGAAGAGAGGGGCGGGGTGAGCAGAGCTCATCTGCATTTGAAGGAACAACCCCTTAGAATGAGATGATTTTTCCTGAGCTCATTTTGACAAGGTAAAAAGGGTGTTGTTTTACAAAACCACTGAGAATTTTTAATCAAAGTATATTAGAGACTTTTCATTAAGACCCTAAAAAATCATGTCAACTTGTGAAAAATGGGCATCCGATGACCCCTTTAACCGTAGTTACACAGGATTCGCACCAGAGCTGTTCACCTCTCAAGCACATCTCCCTACTGCATGAGCTATCGAACAAACCTACTGACTATGAAAACCCACAGATATGAAGCTCGATGTGTGATGCTAACATTCAGAAGCATCAGTTTTCAAATCTTCCAGCATATTGTTTTGAAGTCATAACATAATATTCTTCAAATAGTTGTGTGAAAATTACGCTTTATTAATCTAAACTCTGTAAATCATACTTTGTGTGATAAGGAATGAAAGGTGAACACCTTTAGTGTTCATTTCGTTTGGAAACTGCAGTGATATGTACTTATTGGTATGTATTTGGCATCTAACGAAAAAGTGCCACAGGTTCGTTTTTGCCATGAGACCAGGTAGGTTTGTCACTGACTGCAGAGCCACCATAGTTGCTGCATTGTGTGAATACACCACTAGACTAAACTGCAATGTGCACATCCTGAACATCGTCCTTTCAAGCACATTTGCACCAGATATGTAGGCCAAGACACCCAAGCTGTCTGAATTGTTGACCAATGCAAAAAATTGATAGAATATTTCAAACATTCAGGTCTGCAAAATAGATTCCCTGGTAGATAGAAAAAATAGATTCAAAAGACATCCCTGAAGCTATTTTTTAGAGACCAGGTGGAAATCATACTATGATATGCTTCATTGAATACTGCAACAGCATGAGATGTCTACAGTGCTGGTGACCAATATTCAATATGAAATAATTACGCAGATCTATGAAACCACTTTAAACATAGTGGTTGCATTTCTCAAGTTATTCAAAGATGCTTCTAATGACCTTAAGTCTTACAACTCCACTCCAAGCACATCACTTAAGCTGCCGTAGTCTGTCAGGATTACTGATCGTTGCCAGGCAGCATCCTTTGAGCCTGTGCTCTCTGAAGTCACCATTGTGTGTTCCTCTCGTCTAAAAGAAGTAACACATCAGCAAATCCCCTCCACATGATCTACAGGACTGCAATGTTATTCACTCCAAAAATGCTATTGTTACAGATGCTGTGCCCAGATGAATCAGAAATCAATCATTTTCATGAAGATCAGAAATCAGCTTTATTCCAGACATTGTTGGTTTGGATGATGCTGCATTGGAACATAAAGGATAACAGCTTGAGCTTGAAGTCAAGAAAAGGAACACAGACAGTATTGAACACAAAAATAGAAACTACTTTCCCAAAATATCAAAGACAGATGGCTTGGCCTTTTTTTGTAGGTATAAGTAAGTTACAATTTTACTGTACATAATATTGTCCTCATTGCTTATAGACCTTAATTTTTTACAGATTTTTTTCCTGTTCACACTTTCAGGTTTGTGCAGAGCTCAAGAGATCACGTGTTGACTTTAAAATGTCATTCATGACACACCTGAACATACACAGCAATGCCCTGAACAAACTGTATCAAGCAAAGACTTTGCAGATGACATGAACATTTTTTTGACTATTTTGATGAGCAGGTATACCTCGTACATTTAAAAATCCTGTGTAGTTAGTGGTAATTGTCAGGGTTCTGTCACTTCAGTATAGTTTCCCACCTGTGTTTCCCTCGTTCCCTGCCTCGTTAGCTCCCTACTTATTCTCCTGTTTGTCATCATATGTATCCTGTCATGTCCTGCCCTACCTCGTTCCTGCCCAGCTGTATTGCCAGCCAGCTAGCCTTTTTTCCCCCTCGGGGTAGTTTTTGTTGTTTGTTTTATTTTGTTATTAATAATAAAGGCCCATCTCCTGCATCACTGAGTCCTTGCCTCTTCTCTACATCCCAACCCAGACAGTAATATCTATAAATCTTTATAATGAATGTGGCACCTTTGTGATATATATACAGGTGTCCACTACAAAAATGTTGTAGTTTCTCTGGATTAAATTTATAGGTATGTATTTGAGTAAAATATTCATTTTTGTTCATGGTGGACAGATATTTTTGGAACTCACTCGTTTCTGGGATGAAATATTGATGCAATAATTCTGGAATAATTTAACAAAGTTCATCCCTCCAAAACAGAGAAAACATCTTTCACAAGCATATACATGTCTGTCTCTTCTAAAGTGTTTATTAGTGTATACAATGAGTTGTAATTGTAAGGTTTATTATAACTCTTAACTACACCACAGACCTCACTCATATTAAAAGCCTGGCTACAGCGTGTAATTAATGCATCTGTTGCATCCCCGAAATAGAACTGCAAAAATCATACATACAAAATGAATAGTTTCATTAAACATACACTGATGAGAGATATGAGATTACTCTAAATGAAGTTTTATAAACAAAGTTTGAAGGAGCATATTCAAATGATTTATGCAATCAGCTTGAGTGCAGTATATTATATTAACAGCTGTTTGCCCTGCCCACTCACACACATCTTATGATGACTCCACGGATTGTGGTGATAGCTTAATCCTCAACGTCAAGTAATCCTGTGAGCTCATCTTCCCCTTCACCACTTACAAATGCACCATCTACAGAAACCCTCCAGAGATCTTCCTCTCAGACACCAGGAGGTCGTAAAGGAGGCCTAACCCCGAGATGATTTTTCAGCACTACAGGGAGCAGGCAGAAAAGGAAGAATAAATCCTACAAACTATGACCAACATGACGGGTCAGGTGGTGCAATGTGTACAACGCTGTGGAATGGTGCAATGGAACGGCATGTCAGGGCTTCTGAAATGATGGCACACAAACAAGAGGGCACCTATGGCACCATGCAGAGTCACTGAACTCTTTTCATCCACCATCTACTTCTTTCCCTTCTCCTCCTACTCCTTTTCCTACTGCTTTCAGCCAAACAGTCCAGAACCCTGCCACATCTACTGAAAGTGAAACCCATGATGGGTCTCATAATTCTTCCACAACATACTTTAATTTAGAGTGAACATGTTGAAAATCGTTCTGATCCTATGAAGATTTTGTTACAATATCATGTAGAAGGAAAAAGGGAAATTTTTGTTAGTGTAAAAGAGTTATACAAATGAAACACTGTTGTATTGTTGTTTTTTCATTCCATTTTATAATTTACATTTCAGTTTTATATAAACAGCATCAGTTTAAACTTGATTCTGTGTACAACAAACTGCAAAAACAACAAACATCTGTTACAACCGGCTCAAAATAGCAACATAGACGAGAGCCAACACGGACCAGCAAGCAGCAAAATAAAAATAATTTATGTAACAAAAGCATAATTAACAAATGAATTTCAACAATCAGTAGTCAGTAGCAGTGGAAGTCAGAAATGAAGGGATGCATGGCAGAGGACTGTAAGCTGAAGGTCTGAAGTGAATGTAAACAAAACATAAAGAACAAACAAAGCAGCAAGCCAGCTAGCGTGGTAACATCCCGACCCCCGTCCTCATCAACCATGCAGTTTTTAATAGCCCAGCATGATGAGCCTCAGGTGGAAAGACACGCCCACAACAACCACCATACCTGCAAACCAAAAGAAAGAAAAAAAAAAAAAAACAGGCCCAGCACCCACTGGGACATAACACATCTCAAATTTACATCACTCATTTTTTTTAAAGAAGTGGACAGGGGCCCTACTGTTGCAAATCAATGTATTTTATAAGAAAAATATCCATATTAAAAAGTAAGAATCACTTTAGTTTGCACCGACTGGTCGTACCAGAAGCAGTTCCAAGTGGATGCAAAATACGCCTGAACTGGGGCGCGATGGGACGCCATCAATGGACTAACCAGCAAAACGATTTCATTGCACAACATCTGAAATGTTGTTTTAGTCATGCTAAAAAAGCCAAAATGCCTTGTCTACATGTTCTGACACGCAAGTAATTTATAATATATATCAGCCTACATTGTATTTTAAGTGTTATTTAATGAAAAAGAGACAAATCTGTAATTAATAATAAATACAGATTTTGAAGTTCATTTTCATTGAGCTGCTTTCGCCATTGTGTTGTTTCAAGCTGAAAAGCATAAAAATTGCATAAAACATTTTAGATCCCTTCTCCACTCGTTTCATGTCAGCAGACATGGCAGTTTATGTCACAGCAGGCATTCTCAACTCTGTATTTTTAAATGTACAATATAAATTTTAACATCTATCTCCACTATTACCCAGTGTAGACTGTAGTGTCCGTGTCCGAAAGTCCCAGAATGCCGTGCGTTGCTGATGTCACGTTCCCATACTCTATTGCAGGAAAAGTGACAAAGTCCCATGTCATTTAGATTAGGGTGTCAAGTGTTGGTTTTATAGAAAAATTATGTCGTTTACTCTCATTGCATCAAAACTGTGTGAAATAAGGTTTGCATCAAGAGCTTGCTTTGTTATGCACAGCACATATTAACTATTAAAATACATGTTTTTGGTTTTCTGGCTGTACACAGAAAAACAGGGGTTTGAAACAGCTTCTTGCTGAAGCAGTAAGGGTACTTTAAGGGTACTTATTGCTACTCTAATGTACTAATATGTACCTATTGGGGTAAAAAAAAGGTACAAAGAAGTCCTTTTTAAGGGTACTGCTCCAGTGACAAGCTTATACCCCTAAAGGTACAATTTTAAACCCCTATTTTTCTGTGTGTACTCGGTCTAGGCTTAATATTGGTCTACCAGCCTCACTCTGCTTATGTTATTAATTTCCATTAAACTATCATTGCAGGATGGACGAATTCATCTGTTTTCTGAGGGAGAGGAATATTCCAGAAACCACCATAAAAAGGCTGGAGGATGACAAGGTAATATCGAACCATTTAACCCACTGAATATAAATGAAAAAGACAGTTCACCTAAAAATAAAAATAGTCATCATTTAGAGGCCAATTTAAACCCATGTTTGATTTATGTTTACTTACAATTTTGTTTTTGTAGTGATTATTTTATTTTATAAAAATATGTTTTAAAGGGGTCATGAAATGGAAAATCAAAATCTATATACTGTAGAGGTTGCTATTCAATAAAAAAAAGTTCACATCTCAGTTTGAAATAAGAATTTTGTGTTTGCCACCTTTTTGAAATGCCAGAATTTGGTATCACCCCATTCATGATATAACAATTTTTCTCTGCATGCTTCTTAACATGCAAATCAAGGAAGTTTTCTGTTGATGTGCTGCCTAGTCCCAGTAAAGTACCGCTGTGGTCCAGTAAAATATTAATGATAAATCATTGTCAGATGATGGATATCACAGTATACTCACTTGAGAATCATTTTCCCCGATAACATTTAATCAATCATGTCATGTATTTTTTTTTTACAGCCACCTTTTAGAATAAGAATTAGTTATGCCAGATTTGTGAATAAAATATTGCTCTAATCAGTTAATATACAATTCTACACTGTAGGAAGTAACAGTTATCATATGCATGGAGTGTTCTTTAGAACTTCTTTATAAAAATAAGCCAGCTGGTAAACTTCTGGTGAAGCTTATTTGAGGTATATGAAGAGTTCAGATGCAAAAGCCTCTAAGCCCATCAGACATTTTTCTTTAAAATAAGCATTTTTATCAGGCTCTTATGTATAAGTTTCTACCTAAGTACCAGTACTTCTGAATGAGTTATGGCTGTGATTTAGCAATTTTGAAGTAATAGTATTTGATGGATATATATTGGACGCATTTCCTGCCTCGTTTTTGTTAGAAACCAAGAAACAAATTAATTGCAACACCGTATTATGATAGTGGCATTAACACACAGTTTCATGTTATTTAACAATATATAATTTTAAAAACCCAGCCTGGTAATCCCAGGAGAGTATCTATAAATGTAATTGTACATTTAAATGCTGACAGCTAAACACTATCACAACTCTTAGGCTAATGTTGACTTTACTATTTCTCAAGTCTACAGCTGTGCTGTAAAATTCACTTTTCATTTATCAAGATGAAAAAATGAGCCAAAATGTGTCTTCTGGCAGAAAACTTCAAACTTCAAGACTTTAATGATAAAAATGACATGAAATTATCATTATAACCAGTAGATGGTAGAAGAGGATCACTCATTAGCTCAGTTGCCATTTCAGCTCCCTAGTTTTTTTTCATGTCTTGCTCTTGGATTTATTATAAAAATATAACAAATTTGAGTACTTTACTGTATTAAAGTATAAAGTATAGTAAGTGCAGGAAGTGTCTATTTTTAACTTCGGCTCAACAGATGTCTTATGCCAATCATCACTGTCAGTCATAGCAATGAGTCGCAGAACACTCACTTTTGTCATCCCTGAAACAGTATAGGTGGATATTTGGTCCTTTTAGACGAACAAAAAAATTATTCAAATTGTGAATGGATTATGTAGAGGGGCAAATCCAGTGTTATGTATGCAACATTTTGCATAATGGATGTGACATATAAATGCATATGGTCAGTTGTATGACTATAATACATTTTTCGTGTATAATACTGATTTTTTTTTTTTTTTTTTTTTTTACAGATTGATGTCAGTGTCCTACTGCTAATGACTGATGACCAGATGAGAGGCTATTTTCCTTCATATGGAGACAGGCTGGCAGTGATGGGATTTTGTAGGAGGCAAGAAAGCGAGCCACCTTGCAGGAAGTCAAAGCTGTTTGAGCGCCTCAAATCAAAACTGAGCTATTGGACCATTAATGTCAATCCAACTGTTCTTTAGATATAGAATATTATTTAAAAAACCTACTTTTGTGAACGAGTTCTAGGTGTTTAACTCAAAATCAGTAAAACCAGTGCAGTGCAATTCTCTGGGATCTCTAGATAAACAGTTACCAAAAAAATGTTGAACATTTGCATTTGGACAATAATAACAGGGCCACTTAATAAGATGATCATGATCTACTGTACCCAAAAGTCTATAAAACCTAAAAGAAAACAAAACTAAAAGAAAATGTTAGTCATATATTTTAGTTTGGACCACACCCTAAAGCCATAGCATCTCAGAGGCTTTATATGCTCGAACCCCGGTAATTGCTGCTTGCAGCTATATTTATTATTATTATTTTTAATTGACTTTTATTAGACTGTACTTTATTAGACGGAATGTTCATTTTGTTTTTTTGTTTTCACCTTACCGACAAGCGACGGTCATTAAGCCATTGTTAACCGTTAACTGACAAGATTTTGTTAAATTACAATTAAATTACGTGACCGTGACCCATCAAAAATACCTAACTTTGTTTTCCAAGCATTCATTTTATATATGCAAAAAGCAGCATAAACAACAGAACGGGAGGATGTACATGGCCACATCCTGGCTAGTGTTACTAAATGATAGTCACAGTTCAAGCTGTACTAGATAGCAGATCCATGGCATGCACGATTGATGAACAAATGGAGTGACAGGATGTCACTATTCACTATTGTCACTGTCATTATTCTTGTTGGTTGTGGTGGTGTTAAAAGTTAATCCAAGCTGAATGTACTTGAAGATGGACGTGTATGGCAAATTAGTGAGTGTGCCTACGTGTCTCACACCCAGGTATGCAATACACAGGGGATGAGAATCCTCACCACAACATGTCACTTAGAAAGTGACAGACAAGAAAATTCGTCATCACATGTTATTTCACTCACTCGTCCCTTAATGGTTTACACTGAGACTGAAAAGGAAAAACACCTGTAAGTTGGCTTGGGAAAGCCAACTTACTGAAATTGTATTTAAACTTATTATTAGTTTTAAACTGAAATTGTATTTAAACTTATTATTATTCTTCTTCTTCTTATTTTTCTTAACGCAAATTTTTTGGACACCTACTCCTCCTAGACCGTTCAAGCTACATACTCCAAACTCGGGTCAGATCTTCATACTGTTCTGACTTAGTGTGCTATATCTTTTCAGACTGGTTTGAGTTACGGTTTTCTTAAAAATTAATATTAAAAATCATAAAAAGTCCCATAGACTTTCATTGACCAAAAGTCCATGTCTGTTTGAACTATGTTTAATGTAAACTGCTAGAAGCCATTGATACTCAATTAAGCTTTAAGCTATCTATGTTCATGGTATGTATCATGCTAGAAACATCTAGCGACTTTGCTAATCATCTAGAAACATGCTATCTATCTATCTAATCATGCTAGAAACATGCTCAAACCTTATCTTTGCTAATCATGCTAGAAACATGCTATCTATCTATCTAATCATGTTAGAAACATCCTTATCGATCATCTATAATCTAAAAAACATGTTAGCGACATGCTAATCATGCTAGAAACATCTAGCGACATCTAGTCATGTTAGAAACATGCTATCGACATGCTAATCATCTAGAAACATGCTAGTGACATGCTAGTCATGCTAGAAAAATCTATCTAACTTTGCTAATCATCTTAGAAACATGCTATCTAACTTTATCTAATCATCTATCTATCTATCTATCTAGTGACATCTAATCATGCTAGAAACATCTAGCGACATGCTATCTATCATGTTAGAAACATCTAACGACATGCTAATCACGTTAGAAACATGCTCGACTATCTAGTCATGTTAGAAACATCTCTAGCAACTATCTAATCATGCTAGAATCATGCTAGTGACATGCTAATCATGCTAGAAACATGCTATCGACATGCTAGTCATGCTAGAAACATCATGCTAACGACATCTAATCATGTTAGAAACATCTAGCGACATGCTAATCATCTAGAGACATCTTGCGACATCTAGAAATCATCTTAGAAACAGAATCATCTAAAATCATAGTGACATGCTAATCATGTTAGAAACATCTAGCGACGATCATGCTAAAATCATGCTAGCGACTTGCTAATCATGCTAGAAACATGCTAATCTAGAAACTTTGCTAATCATCTAGAAACATGCTAGTGACATCTAATCATGCTAAAATCAATCATCATGCTAGAAAACATGCTAGCGACATGCTAGTCATCATGCTAGAAACATGCTAGCGACATATTAATCATGCTCATCATAAAATCGACTTGCTAATCATGTTAAAATCATGCTAGCGACTGTCATGTCATGTTAAAATCATGTTAGCGACTTGCTAGTCATGCTAAAATCATGCTCTACTTTGCGACATGCTAATCATGCTCTTAAAATCATGCTAGCGACTTGCTAGTCATGCTAAAATCATGCTAGCGACTTGCTAATCATGTTAAAATCATGCTAATGATTTGCTAAGTCATGCTAAAATCATGCTAGCGACTTGCTAGTCATGCTAAAATCATGCTAAAGCGACTTGCTAGTCATGTTAAAATTAAAATCATGCTAGCGACTTGCTAATCATGCTAAAATCATGTCATGCTAAAATCTAATGACTTGCTAGTCATGCTAAAATCATGCTAGCGACTTTGCTAGTCATGCTAAAATCATGCTAGTGACTTGCTCATGCTAAAATCATGCTAAAATCATGCTAAAATCGACTTGCTAGTCATGCTAAAATCATCTTAATGATTTGCTAGTCATGCTAAAATCATGCTAGCGACTTGCTAGTCATGCTAAAATCATGCTAAAATCATGCTGACTTGCTAGTCATGTTAAAATCATGCTAGTGACTTGCTAATAGTCATGTTAAAATCATGCTAAAATCATGCTAAAATCAGCGACTTGCTAGTCATGCTAAAATCATGCTAGTGACTTGCTAGTCATGCTAAAATCATGCTAGCGACTTGATCATGTCAAAATCATAAAATCATGCTAGCGACTTGCTAGTCATGCTAAAATCATGCTAGCGACTTGCTAGTCATGCTAAAATCATGCTAGTGACTTGCTAGTCATGCTAAAATCATGCTAGCGACTTGCTAGTCATGCTAAAATCATGCTAGTGACTTGCTAGTCATGTAAAAATCATGCTAGTGACTTGCTAGTCATGCTAAAATCATGCTGACTTGCTGACTTGCTAGTCATGTTAAAATCATGCTAATGACTTGCTAGTCATGCTAAAATCATGCTAGCGACTTGCTAATCATGCTAAAATCATGCTAGTGACTTGTAACTTAAAATCATGCTAAAATCATGCTAGTGACATGCTAATCATGCTAAAATCATGCTAGCGACTTGCTAGTCATGCTAAAATCATGCTAGTGACTTGCTAGTCATGCTAAAATCATGCTAGCGACTTGCTAATCATGCTAAAATCATGCTAAAACTTCATGCTAAAATCATGCGACTTAATCATTTAAAATCATGCTACCGACATGCTTTCATTTCTAACTAATCTAATCTTTCTAACTAATCTTTCTTTCCTTTCTAACAAATCTTTCTTTTTTTTTCGTTCTAACTAATCTTCTTTTTTTTTCTTTCTTTCTTTTTTTATTTTCTTTCTTTCTTTCTTTCTTTTCTTTCTTTTTCTTTCTTTCTTCTTTCTTTTCTAGCTAATCTTTCTTTTTTCTTTTTCTTTCTTTCTAACTAATCTTTCTTTTCTTCTTTCTGGCTTTTCTTTCTTTCTAACTAATCTTTCTTTTTTTCTTTTTTTTTTTTTTTTTCTTTCTTACTTTTCTTTCTTCTTAATCTAATTTTTCTTTTTTCTTTCTTTTTAACTAATCTTTCTTTTTTATCTTTCTTCTTTCTTTCTAACTAATCTTTCTTCTTTTTTTTTCTTTTTTTTTTTAATTTTTCTTTTTTTCTTTATTTATATCTATCTAGCCTATCTATCTTCAAACTTTATCAATCAAACTAAAACTATTTCAAACTGAAAACCTTTAAACTTTCTTTAAACTAAAAGCTTTTAAAACTGCTTAAAACTTACTGGCTAGGCTTTCTCAAGCCAACTTAAAGTTTGCTAACAAACTTTTTATCTAGTTATTCTTCTTCTTCTTATTTTTCTTAACGCAAATTTTTTGGACACCTACTCCTCCTAGA
This sequence comes from Labeo rohita, assembly GCF_022985175.1. NCBI lineage: Eukaryota > Metazoa > Chordata > Actinopteri > Cypriniformes > Cyprinidae > Labeo > Labeo rohita. The sequence goes on from NW_026128517.1 coordinate 32,048, forward strand.
CCGTTCAAGCTACATACTCCAAACTCGGGTCAGATCTTCATACTGTTCTGACTTAGTGTGCTATATCTTTTCAGACTGGTTTGAGTTACGGTTTTCTTAAAAATTAATATTAAAAATCATAAAAAGTCCCATAGACTTTCATTGACCAAAAGTCCATGTCTGTTTGAACTATGTTTAATGTAAACTGCTAGAAGCCATTGATACTCAATTAAGCTTTAAGATATCTATGTTCTAACTAATAACTATCTATCTATCTAATCTATCTATCTATCTATCTATCTATCTATCTATATCTATCTATCTATCTATCTATCTATCTATCTATCTATCTATCTATCTATCTATCTATCTATCTATCTATCTATCTATCTATCTATCTATCTATCTATCTATCTATCTATCTAATCTATCTATCTATCTATCTATCTATCTATCTATCTATCTATCTATCTATCTATCTATCTATCTATCTATCTATCTATCTATCTATCTATCTATCTATCTATCTATCTATCTATCATCTATCTATCTATCTATATCTATCTATCTATCTATCTATCTATCTATCTATCTATCTAAATCTATCTATCTATCTATCTATCTATCTATCTTTAGAATCATCTATCTATCTATCTATCTATCTATCTAGAAACATCTATCTATCTATCTATCTATCATCTAAAATCTATCTATCTATCTATCTAATCATCTAGAATCATCTATCTATCTATCATCTAGAAATCATCTATCTATCTATCTATCTAGAATCATCTATCTATCTATCTCTATCTATCTCATCTAGAAACATATCTATCATCTATCATCTAGAATCATCTATCTATCATCTATCTCATCTATTAAAATCATCTATCTATCTATCATCTAGAATCATCTATCTATCTAATCATCTAGAATCATCTATGACATCTAATCATGCTAAAAACATGCTAGCGACATGCTAATCATGCTAGAAACATGCTAGCGACATGCTAATTATTCTAGAAACATGCTAGCGACATGCTAATCATGCTAGAAACATGCTAGCGACATGCTAATTATTCTAAAAACATGCTAGGAACTATACTAATCATGCTAGAAACATGCTAGCTATCTAATCATCTTAGAAACACATGCTAGCGACATGCTAATCATGTTAGAAAAAACATGCTATCGACATGCTAATCATGCTAGAATCATCTAGCGACATGCTAATCATGTTAGAAACATGCTAGCGACATGCTAATCATGCTAGAAACATCTAGTGACATGCTAATCATGCTAGAAACATCTATGCGAAAATCATGCTAGAAACATGCTATCTATGCTAAAACATGCTACATGCTAATCATGTTAGAAACATGCTAGCGACATACTAATCATGGTAGAAACATGCTAGCGACATGCTAATCATGGTAGAAACATGCTAGCGACATGCTAATCATCTTAGAAACATCATGCTATGCTAGTCATAGAAACATCTTGACATGCTAGTCATGTTAAAAACATGCTAGCGACATGCTAATCATGTTAGAAACATGCTAGCGAAATGCTAATCATGCTAGAAACATGCTAGCGACATGCTAATCATGCTAAACATGCTAGAAACATGCTAATCATGCTAGAAACATGCTAGCATGACATGCTAATCATGTTAGAAACATGCTAGAAACATGCGACATGCTAAGTCATGTTAGTAAACATGCTAGAAACATGCATCATCATACAAACATGCTAATCATGCTTAAAAACATGCTAGACATGATCATGCTAGAAAATCATGCTAGAAACATGCTATCATGTTAGAAACATGCTAGCGACTTTGCTAATCATGCTAGAAACATGCTAGCGACATGCTAATCATGCTATCATGTTAGCGACATGCTAATCATGTTAGAAACATGCTAGCGACATGCTAATCATCTAATCATGCTAGAAACATGCTAGCGACTTTGCTAATCATGTTAGAAACATGCGACTCATGCTAAAAACATGACATGCTAATCATGTTAGAAACATGCTTGACATGCTAATCATGTTAGAATCATGTTAGAAACATGCTAGTGACATGCTAATCATGTTAGAAACATGCTAGCGACTTTGCTAATCATGTTAGAAACATGCTAGCGACATGCTAATCATGTTAGAAACATGCTAGTGACATGCTAATCATCATGTTAGAAACATGCTAGCGACATGCTAATCATTAGAAACATGCTAGCGACATGCTAATCATGTTAGAAACATGCTAGCAACATGCTAATCATGTTAGAAACATAGCAACATGCTAATCATGCTAGAAACATGCTAGTGACATGCTAATCATTTAGAAACATGCTAGCGACATGCTAATCATCTTTAGAAACATGCTAGCTGACATGCTAATCATGTTAGAAACATGCTAGCAACATGCTAATCATGTTAGAAACATGCTAGCAACTTTGCTAATCATGTTAGAAACATGCTAGTGACATGCTAATCATGTTAGAAACATGCTAGTGACATGCTAATCATGCTAGAAACATGCTAGCGACATGCTAATCATGTTAGAAACATGCTAGTGAACTTTGCTAATCATGTTAGAAACATGCTAGCGACATGCTAATCATGTTAGAAACATGCTAGTGACATGCTAATCATGTTAGAAACATGCTAGTGACATGCTAGTCATGCTAGAAACATGCTAGCAACTTTGCTAATCATGTTAGAAACATGCTAGCAACTTTGCTAATCATGCTAGGAACATGCTAACGACATGCTAATCATGTTAGAAACATGCTAGTGAAATGCTAGTCATGCTAGAAACATGCTAGCAACATGCTAGTAACTTGGTAATAATGTTAGAATCCTCTATCTATCTTTCCGTCGATTGACAATCTGACCAATACTATCTATCTATTTATCTGACAGACTACATTCAAACTTTAAAACTTCTAAATATATCAGACTGAAAACCATCCAAACTTAAAACTTCTTAAACTATTTAAACTTTTCAAACTTCTTAACTTTTCAAACTTTTCAAACTTTTTAAACTTTTCAAACTTTTCAGACTTTTTAAACTTTTCAAACTTTCTTGCCTTTCAAAACATCACAACTTTAAAATACTGGTGTGCAGTCAAATAAATAGAGAAAATAAACTTTCTTTTCTATGGCATCCATCTCTAACTGTTATTAAAGGTTGTTTATTCACATTTGTGTTCTCTTGCTTTGTAGATTCTTGTGACCGTTTAATTTTCATTGGTTTTACTATCTTAAATTAGTAGCTTAATTTCTTTCTGTTTAAATAGTCTCTGGATTATCACATACCCCATTAAATATCACAAACACCATTACACTACAGCATACCATGTTGTGATGTAAAATTACATGTGAAGTATTTAGCAGCTTTAATTAAATTGGCTTCAGGTAATAAACTTGAATGGACAAGATGAAAGACTAGAGCTGTTGTAGGATGTCTTAAGCGCAGATGCAAAGCCCTTAAATGCCTGAAACAGGCTTTGACATGATCTAGGAAAAACATGCTGACAGTAGTTTTCCTAGTGTTTTGTTTTTCTGTTACTTTGGTCGTTTATGTCCAGCCATGGGTGATGTGAATGTATTAAAGCTTTTACATTTACATTTAGTCATTGGTTTATCCAAAACGACTTACAGATGAGGACAGTAGAAGCAATGAAATCAACAAAAGAGTAATAATATGTAAGTGCTGTGACAAGTCCCTCTTAGTCTAACACAGTGGTGTTTCAGATGTTACGTTATAATTGCATTTAATGACACAAATTACAAAACGTGACACACGTATACTATACAAGACCACTCGCCGCCTTGGAATTACAAGGTTCTATCTGACATTTTTGTCAAAATTTGTCAAAATTGAGTTATTCACAATGACAATGTATTTACATTATGTGATGTTTCCTTTGCTCTAACCTTATACATTTTGAGATATTTTTGCCCTGTTCACTGCTAGTGGCCTCAGCATATGCTGCATTAGGTTATATGCAGGTCAGCATGAAGTTGCAAAGTCACTGGTTCAATAGCATTACGAAAACCAAAACTTAATCAAATTTTGAATGGACTAGCAAAGAAAGCCCGCAGAGCGCTCTGTGCTCCCTATAATAATTATAACGCTATCGATCATTTCTGTTTATCGCAATCTCACAAAAATCTGTCACAATCAGTGAAGCTCTACACTGCACAATGAAGTTCTTATTTATGTCATGTTACACTTTGTTTATTACAAAGAGAGATTCCCAAGTGTGCAGCGCTGAACAAAAATGTCACATGGAGTTGATTCTAACTTAAAAGCTTGGCCAATCAGGAGATTAACAGAAAATGTTACTGGTTGCTATTGATCAGTGCTACCAAACACGTTGAAAATAGAAACCTCCAGGGTTCAAACACAAATATACAAAGTTCCTTGTCTTTGGTTTAATTTATCTTCTCTTGGTTTTTTGTTCCCTACTGCACAATTCCGAATAACCAGCCCAGGACACAGTTATTTGCAAAGAAATATGTAATAAGTATTTCAAAGGCTACATGTTTTTAGGCGTGAAAAATTATTAAAGGGGTCATCGGAAGCTAAGTTCACTTTTAGATGTTGTTTAACCTCCTGGGGTCGACGGTGGCGCCGGCGGCCCGAATTGCATATTTTCATGACACGAGCAAAAAGAATCTAAAATTCTCGCTCATTTTTGATCGTACATATAAAAGTAATACATCATTTAAATCTGTAGAGGATCTACTTTTATTTGAGTACACTCACAATATCAACAAAACATTATGCTTTTGCAAAACAAGGAAAATAAACAGGGTGCGCATTCAGCAGTCTCCGTCTCCACGCGTAAGTTTTTGAAATGCGTCAGTAAAATGAACTAAAACTCAGCGAATACGTGACGCACACACATTAGAGAGATATCTGTAGAAAGCCTGTTATTTTTACTTTTAGATGAAGCACCTCTTGCCGAAAACAAATATTCTCTGATGAAGTAATTCGCATGAAACCAACTCCATGTTCAATCTCTCCCGTCTGCTTCATTATTTTTAATTAGATCACGCCCACCAGATGCTTTCGCTTTCATAGTGTAATGGCCACGTGAGGGCGCGCGCCAAACGTAACCGCCCACAATCACCGTAAACAAAGCAACGAGACTTTTTCTTTTCCAAGTTCATCTGGGTACTTGTCCTTTCTGTAAGAAGATGCGCTGTGAGGAATAAGAATTCAGAGGAAGAACACAACGTGACACACGGCGCGATCCATCGGAGGAGATATTTACATGAGTAAGTCTTTCTTTTATTCGCCTGCTTGTGTTAGTTGTTACTGTGTTACTGTGACAGAACTTGTACACATTTTGTGTACACATTAATGTGTGTTGGCAGAGTATGTACAAATCTACCCTATAATGATAAAAATCCATGCAGTGGTTTTTAACTGATCTGTAAAAATAATATCCCCTTTTTCAAATTGAACCATTCTCAAATGCCTGTCGTTGTGGCGTCACACCGACAGAGGACGCTCTCACGATAGTTGATTGATATGAGCGTATTACCTCAGATCAGCTGTCACGGTCCGTCCTCTTTGTTTCGATGCTTTGTGTTGCTGGATGTAATAATGAACATAGTGGTCGTCATTTACTCCCGACATCTGACCCGCTGAAGATGCAGTAGATTACTTTTGTTCATGAATGGAATGCACCTCCCAATCTACATATATCCGTCTATATTTGCGTGAATCATTCATGATCCAGTTTCACTTACAGCAGAAGTGAGTATAAGGGTGTTTTTTTGCGATCGCCTTTCCTAATAAAGTGCTAATTAGCAAGTTTAGTGGCTAAAGTAAACAGGCTCGTCTTTCCACAGAGAGAAGAGAGGGGCGGGGCGAGCAGAGCTCATTTGCATTTAAAGCAGCCTCGACCAGAATGAGATGATTTTTGCAGAGCTGATTTTGACAAGGTAAAAAGGGTGTTGTTTTACACAACTATTGAGAATTTTTAACCAAAGCATATTATAGAATATTTTGAATAATGAGGATCAGTTTGTGTCAGCTTATTTTATTCATCAGTGTTTGAACCATTAAAGAAGAAACCGCATTTACCGTATTTTATTTCTGAGTTAAAAAAACGAAAAGCAATTGGACGCAAAAGTACACGGACATAAAAAGCTAATTGTGGGACCTGTGGGTTGGATCCCTGGGAGTGTGACTCCTCTGATCACTAAAATCAACAGCATCACATATGGGAAGGTCGCAGTGAAGTACTCTACCTGTTGAGTGACAGGACAAGGCTAAATTCTAACGTCTTTTGATATATATGTATATATATATATATATATAAACTTGGAACAGTTGTGGCTTGATGTTTACAGAGTCGGACTTGTGACTCAAAAGTTCTGGATTTGAGTGTTAGCAGTACCACCAGGAAATGCAGGTGGAGGCAGGGCCGTACCCACCACTGAGGTCCCCGAGGTCTGGACCTCTGTATTTTTCCAACGAACATTCCAAGGTTTGCAATTATATTCAGCGAAACGCACAGGAAATGTAGTTCCACATATGTATGATTTCAGTTATTTCAAAGGTCTTACAACAGCAAAATAACCAAAACCCAAACCCATGATACTGGCCAAACATGGGTTCAATCAAAAGCAGCCGAAGAATCAATCAAAGCAGCCGAAGAGGTATCAATCATGTTCACATCATTACAAAAAACATTCCTAATAAGGTTTTATTTTTTCTCTTTATTTGTACCTAAAGGAAGGCTTGAGTGTTCCCTTCTAAATGATAACCTCATTTTTTCCAAACCATTACTAATGTTTCAAGCAAAAGCCTAATATTATTTTGGAAATATTTTAATTTCACAGGCTTGGAGCAGTTTTGGTGCAGGCATCTGCACAAAAAGCATCTGTCATCTTCAAGATCCAGGCCAAAGATGCCTACAAGTTTCTGGAGATCAGTCCTTTCTCTCTCTCCAAGGAGCAGTGGCAAACAGAGTATGAAAGTGTGAAGGAACAACTGCAGAAAATAGACCCAGTGAAAAGTGTGACATCCTCTACTA
>NW_026128517.1:39590-67916 GCF_022985175.1 Labeo rohita
TTTTCCAGCATGTGCTGTGACACGGTCCCAGTCAGGATGTTTTCAAGATGTTGTTGATCTCTCTGATTCTTACCTGAGTGTGGAACCTAAACTGGTAGAGTGCAAGTTATCTATTGGGAATGAAATGGTCTCCGAGCATGACTCCCAGCTTCCACCTGAACTTCATTCCATAGTTGGTAGGGAACATTTGGCTGCTGCCCAGAAGTTGGACCCTACACTTGTAAACTGCATTAATCCTGCAGTTGACAGTTGGGATCTTTTGCTGGGAAGGGTAGGATACTTTTGGGACGATGGCATTCTGATGCGTAAATGGTGCCCAAAGTTTTCTGATGGAGATGATTGGCAAACAGTATATCAGATTGTTTTGCCTTCCAATTATCATTCCCATGTTTTGAAATTGGCTCACGAAAATGTTCTCGCAGGACACCTCGGTGTCACAAAAACATTTCAGCGGATAGTTAAACATTTCTACTGGCCTGGAGTTAAATCTGCTGTCTAGTTTCTGCCGGTCATGTGACATCTGCCAGCATGCGGGAAAACCAAATCAAATCATTCCTAAAGCTCCTCTTCAGCCGATTCCTGCCATTGGAGAGCCTTTTGAGAGGTTGGTGATTGATTGTGTAGGGCCCCTCCCGAAGTCAAAACATGGGCACCAATATATTTTGACAATAATGTGTACTGCTACCCATTACCCTGAAGCCATACCGTTGCGTACGTTGAAAGCACAAGCAGTGCTGAAAGAGGTCATAAAATTTTGCACCACATTTGGTTTGCCCAGAGTTATTCAAACTGACCAGGGGTCAAACTTCACCTCAAAGGTGTTTGGACAAATGTTAAAGGAGTTGATAATAATCCATTACATGTCTACTGCATTCCAACCTGAGTCACAGGGAGCAGTGGAACGCTTTCACCAAACCCTAAAATCTTTGCTCTGCACCTTTTGTATTGAGACTAGAAAGGACTGGGTGGATGGCTTGCCATTGCTCATGTTTGCTGTGAGAGACTCTGTTCAGGAGTCACTAGGTTTAGTCCTGCTGAGCTTGTATTTGCTCACACTGTTCGGGGTCCTTTGAAGTTGTTAAACTAGCAGTTAATAGGCAAGGATAGTGCACCTATTCCTGTTCTAGACTATGTCAGTTCTTTCCGTGATCATCTGCACAAAGCCTGCGAACTGGCAAGAACTCATCTTGCCGTGGCACAGTCTAAGATGAAGGCTCACTTTGATAACAGGACAGTACAGCGCAGTTTTCACCCGGGTGAGTCTGTTCTTGTGTTACTTCCCATTCCTGGCTCAGCTCTACAGGCTAAGTTTTCTGGGCCTTATGTCACTGAACAGAAGCTTAGTGAGACAGATTATGTTGTGGGTACCCCCGATCGCAGATGCAAGAAGAGGGTATGTCATATTAACATGTTAAAGCCCTATGTTGCACGTGAGGTAACTAAACCCACTCTTCTCTCTGCACCACAATGTAACCCTTGTGTTCCAGTGGTTTCTGACTGTGTTCTTGTTGATGGAGATTTGATGCTGTCTGAACCTCAGACTACTGGTGTGCGTCTAAACAATTCTGCCATCTTGGGTAATATAGATTCACATTTATCCTATTTGCCTAAGAATCAGCGTGAAGATATTGTGAAGTTGTTACAAAAATTTCCCACACTGTTCTCTGATGTTCCAGGAAGAACAACAATGTTGTCTCATGATATTGATGTAGGTAACTCTGTTCCTATTAAACAGCACCCATACAGGGTAAACCCTGCAAAACGAGAAATCATGAAGACTGAGGTAGACTACCTCCTTCAAAATGGGCTGGCTGTGCCCAGCCAAAGTCCCTGGAGTTCTCCATGCCTGCTTGTCCCAAAAGCCGATTCTACCTTTCGTTTCTGTACTGATTATCGAAAGATAAACCACGTCACAAAGCCTGATTTTTCCCTTACCCCGAATGGAAGATTGTGTGGATGTCAGGTTGGTGCTTCAAAGTTTGTCATAAAGTTAGATCTATTAAAGGGCTATTGGCAGGTCCCTTTAACTGCACGTGCATGTGAAATCTCTGCATTTGTCACCCCTGACAACTTCCTCCAGTACAATTGTATGGCTTTTGGGATGCGAAATGCCCCAGCGACATTTCAAAGGCTTATGCAGAAAGTTTTGTCAAGGTTGTGTGACTGTGAAGCATACTTGGATGACATTGTGGTCTTTTCAGGTAATGGGGAAGACCACATCCATAGCTTAGAGAGTGTATTTAGCAGGTTGAATGAGGCTAAGTTAACTCTTAATTTAGCAAAATGTGAGTTTGCTAAAGCTGTAGTAACTTACCTTGGGGAAAAAAGTTGGTCAAGGTTGTGTAAGGCCCGTGACAGCTAAAGTAGCTGCCATTGTCAAATTTCCTACTCAGTGTGAGAGTTCTTTTGTTGCTGCCAAAGACCTTCTCTGCAATGCTCCAGTTCTCTCTGCCCAATTGTGTTATTTAATAGAAATGGCGGGGTACTACCATGGGTTTTGAGAGATTTTTTGCAGCGGTGGTGTCGCTCAAACATTTTGAAGTTTACGTGGGTGGTAGCTGTATGCCTCTGGTTGTCTATACTGACCACAACCCTTTGGTTTTTCTCTCCCGTATGCGCAACCTCAATTAGTGTTTGATGCGCTGGTCACTCTGTCTGCAAGAATATAACTTGAACATTCAACACAAGAAAGGCCCAGAGAACGTGGTGGCGGATGCTCTGTCTAGGGCCTGTGATGATGATGGTGAATGAGATGTTACTGTATAAGCTTAATGAAGGTCAGCTGATCCCAATTGTCATCAAGTACTGGCCTGCTCTGATTGGCTGTTGGAGGGAGAGCTTGTGGATAAAGCTGGAAACTCTGTGTGGAGAGGCCTGTCCCTCCTGTCCCAGACATTAGCATGTATGCTAGCTGTTGTCTGTTTGCCTTTTTGGTAGTGTGCAACTTGGACAAATGTTGTTGTTTCACTTTTCTTAGGTAAATTCACAACCTGAGAGGTGAGCTAAAGCTTTATAATTGTAATTTTTGGAGCAGTAGGGAGGTGGATGCCTTTTTTTTTTATTTTTTTTAAGGTCCAGGTTTTCTTCTGTTTTCGGTTAGAAAGGGAGTAAGGTTAGACTTTTGTTGTTTATTTTGAATTTTGTTTAGTGAGTTTAGAAAGTACTGTTCCCATAAGTTAGACCTTTTATGTTTGTTGTTTTGGCCTGGTCCCCTCCTAAAGCTTTGTTTGCTCCTGTCTTTGTACCCTTTTCTTGAATTTGTCCTAATAAATCACTTTTCTGAGTGTTACCAAAAATCATTGTTTTTTTGTTTTTTTTGCAGAGTGCTGGGACAGGAGAGAAGACATAGACTCCAGCTTGTCTGTTTCTTGGCTTGCATTTGTAAATTTCCTTGTTACAACTTCCCTAACCCTAGACTGGGGGACGCATGTGAAGGATTACAAATTTAAGAAACTGTTTAAAATATGCTGATCTGACATAGCATCACATGAAAACCTAAGGTGCAGTACATTGTATTTAGCATTTAAGGTAAATATGATGACATCAGACAAATGATTCTCTCAAGCAAGGTTTGTAGCAAGAGGTTCCTGTCAGTTCCTGTTCTCTTATTGTAAGTCAAATGAGCCAGATTACTGAAATGTTCACCTTTTGTTTGTAATGGCTCTTGCTACCTCTGCCGAGTCTTCGAGTAGTTATGATGATTAGATTAGGACTGGTGTAAATGGTGCAGGCTGCTATACCTGAATACTTCATTTGCATGCTTTGTTTGGGGTTGTCACCCAGGTGCTTTGTCTCCAGATCTAAGCACTGCCTCCTAAATGTATATAAACTACAATGTATCACTGCCTTAGTTAGAAGATGACTTTTGATGACTGCAGAGCTACACAGCGAGTATCTGAATAAAGAGAAATTTCTGCTTCAGGATATCCAAAACGTCTCCTGGTCTCTTTAGCCCCGTTGTAGCCTAATTATTGTTGTTATTAATGTTCACTGTTTGTTGTAATACATGTCATTAACTGACTGCATAATTTTTACTTTACATTTCTGCCCTAGTCACCACTGATAAGCTACATAAATATAATGTGGAAACCTGAAATGTAGTAAATGTATTAAAACGTAGAAGGATCTTTTTGTCTATTGTTAACAGCGCAATGTTAGACTTTGTGATTTTCCATTATACCTGCAGGCAATGGAATACCTGCAATGAAAATGCTTCTCTTTCGGTGCGTGTCCTGCTGCTTACAGCAGATCCTGAAAGCAGACTGCTTCAGGTAAATTATCTAGGATTACTGTGATTATGCCAAAAATTTGAACATCATAATTGATTCGTTCCTCAATAAATCGGCTGTTTGAATAAATCAATTTAATGAATGAATCAGTGACAAGGACCGTGACTTCTACCTACTGGCCCTTTTATTTTAATTATAAAGAATTATTTCAGTACTTAAAATCATTTAATGCTTCTATATTTAAAACTTTATATTTAAAAGATTGATGTCATAACATTTTGAATATAAATGCATTTAATGTATTCATGTCACTACTGAGCCTCTTAAACAGTTCATTGTTCAATTCAACTTATTGCTTTTATTAAAAAAAAATCTTTACACATAAAAGATGACACATTTAATGAGGTTAGAAAAAAACGCTATTACAGAGATGCCCCTGCATATCACTTTTAGGATTCAAATGTCACCACATAACGTGAAGGTACATTTTTGTCATTTTGTCATTCTTCCTTTTATTAAATTCCTTTTTATTTGCTTTGGGTTTATTGGTTGTATTTTGACACGCTGGTGCCCTGTTATACTTACGACAGCTGAGGCTTGTTTTCAAAGCTGTGTTTAAGGCTATTTATGGGAATTTTGTTTCATTAAACTTATCTGACTATAATTTCCAACCCACTGTGTTTAAGTCAGTGACATGCTGTTGCCTAAAGCTACTTAAGTGTATCGGTAACATGCTTGATAGTCAGGATTCCACTACTAATGGTTATTAATGTTAACGTTTATCTGGATAAGGGCAACATGCTTGTTCCCTAAACTTCGGGTACTGACCATATGCTGTACTGCATTAAAGGGACATGGTGCTCTTCTCAGCTGCTTATTAAAGAAGAGCACCCTTTTGCTGCTACTCTTCTTCTGTAAAGGGCATGCTGCCCCAGTCTATGCTATTTCAGAAAGTTTTGCTTTAAAGCTATCAGGGTATTGGGATTTTGCTCGTTGTTTAAGGCTTGTCTAGTGTTCAGTAACATATTTGTTGCTAGACCCACCTGTTGCTTTAGGCAACTGGTTGTTACTGCAACATCCTGATACCCGTTTAAACTTGCAACAGCATGAAGCTCAATTTTAAGTTGTTGTTATTTAAGGCCATCTGATTGTTTTTGAAATATGCTTGCTGCTTATGGCTCAACTGGTTATTGGAAAGCCTATTGTTTAGCTTCTCTGACTATCACAACAAGCTGTGATTAAGCAAGCAACATGTTTGTTGCTTAAAGCCATCTAGTGTATCGCTGCTACTCTTCTTCTGTAAAGAGCATGGTGCTCCAGTCTATGCTATTTCAGAAGGTCTGGTTTTTAACCTATCAGGGTTTTTGGAATTTGCTCATTGTTTAAGGCTTTTGTCTGGAACAGAACCAAACTGCAAAAATTTGCATTTATATAGTGTTACTTTCATGTTTGTTCTGAAAATAGACATGACTTTCTTTTCCTCACCCGAATTCCACAACTTTGAACATTCTAAATCAACATTCAGAGGCAATAAATACTACATTAGGGTAATTCTAAGATAAAATTTTATGCGTGTAAACTTAGAGCCTGCCAAGCAACATTACAGTACCAGCCCCAGGCTGAATTACGCAAGGACACTAAGCCTTTGCCAAAGGTCTGTCTGCATGTATTCATTGATTAAAATATAATAAAAATGGTTTATCATAAACAAGTGCTATGACCCATAATCTGCCCCACCTAAATTTACAGTCAAGAGCTGCTACTGCATGAAATGATTAAAGATTTTGTTTGTTTTGAGTGTGAATAATGACTTAAATTTCACTTGGATTAAACCCCTGAGTTGTGTGGATTACATTTCACTACCTTTTGAGCCTGAAAGTCTTGAAAATTATTTAAAATTATATGTATATATATATTGGGTGAACTACTGCATTAAGTGCATACCTGTTTTTCTGTTCTCTGATACAGTGATACAGTGTCGTGATTTTTATGTTCACCCATCATACATAGCAGACAAATACATTTCTTGTCAGTGCGACAGAAAACCTCAAGGAGCTTGTCATGTTTTCGGCAGATCATCTCTTGCAGTCGTCCAGTGGCCTCAGTCAAACTGTGTCTCTTTCCTTTGAAAAAACTTTCATGTTGTTCAAGGTGATTTTGACAGTAAGAATTCAGACACACCAAACAGGACTTGACGGCTTTGTATTTTCTTCCATTGCAGGTGTCACACTGCACGTCTCCAGCTCCAGCGTAACAGTCAGCTGGCAGTTTAGTCTTCTTCAGTTTGTTCACCACTTCAGCTAGCATGGTGTTTTTAGCTAAAGTAGGTCTTGGAGTGAAGGTCTGTCTGCACTGAGGGCAGCTGTAGACTCTCTTCTGATCCTCTTCATTCCAGAAATCTGTAATACAGTTCATACAATAACTGTGTCCACAGGAAGTGGTCACTGGATCCCTCAGAAGATCCAGACAAATTGGACACATGAACTCATTCTGATCCACTGAAATTCTGGCTTCTGCCATTTTACTTTATGAATACAGAGGGAGACACAAAAACAGCTCAACTACACCTCAGTTTCTCTTTCACTGTTTCCTGGTTCTGTGTTTGAGTGATGTGTGTAAACGGGTCTAAAGGTAGAGATTATAAAACATCCACTAGATGTTAGTCTCACACAGGCTTAGCTGTAAATGTTTTCACTGTGTGTATTTAGACATTCTAGTGATAATCAAGGATGATCAGTTCAAGGATGAATCAAGGATATTCAGTTAAAACAGAAATGTTGATAACTGACTTGAGAATAGATTAATGATCATTTGGTGTTTAGTTTATTGCTAAAACAAATAATATCTGTAACAACTGAACAGCTGTGAAAATTGATATTTCAATGATAAGGCTGTGTGGTGAACAGCACATTCCAGGGCCCAGGTAATGAAAGATTTACTACATTCTGATTGGATCTTGGTGGACTAACATAAGAAAACTGTCCAACGGCATCAGATGAAATTGTTGGGGAAACAGGAAGTAGTAACTGTAGCGGAAAATTAATTCTATCAACTAATCTGTTCGCCCCCGGGGAACATTCAGTATAATTTTTATATCAACTCTAAGAAATGATATTTCCTTGGCCACAGTAAATAACTTTCTTAAAGTACCATTGCATTAGAGCACGTAGCTCGAATCGGAATCATAAAAGTGACATTAATTTTGCAAGGCAGAATCAGAATCAAAACTCATGTAATTTGTGCACAATAGTTTATTAACGAAGGACTAACACATATCTAATCTAAACAAACAACATAAAATCACTCATACATGGGGGAATGGTCAGTGAGAAGCAGTTAGAGAGAGACAAGAGAATGATGCTATGAAAAGAGTCAGTTAACCACCTGGGTGAAACCATCAGTGCTGTCTACAGCTTATACTAAACCTCTGTTCTGTTTAGTTAAATGTGCGATACTTGCATTGCCTTGGTCGTTGAACAAGTGTCCGAATGCAGTCTCGGGTGAAAGTCTTGATGGTTTCGAGCAGTGGTGGTTTTGGAATTGCGATCACGTTCTTCTGGGTCTGAAGAGTGATGAACTCCAAAGATGTTCTGACTCGATGGTGACTGGGAGTTTCTTCCCATGTGAAAATTGAAGAAGAACCAAGAGCTGAGAGGGACCCAGCTGAAGTCCTGTGATCTTTGGGGAATGGAAAGACAAGGCCGCAAGGCCTGGCGCATGCTTAGGGAAGTCCTGAAGAGTTCTAGCTCATCCTCCTCATCCTCGTAGGTTCTAAAAGAACCACTGACTGACTGAGGTGAGTCATGAAGATGAATTCCAGGGTTGAGTGAAAATGTCTGGCTGTTTGTGGTTGAGAACCACAGCTCTGTGTGTTGGGGCCTGGCGGGCCCGCTGGGCATGCCCTGTGCCGGCTCAGGCTCCCCGTGAGTTCCTCTCCACGGGCTTCAATGAGAGTGAAGTGAAGAGAGAGAGAGAGAGAGAGGCGATCAATCGTTTGATGCCTTTAAGCTCTCTGGAGGCTGTGCCTCCAGGAGGTCCACGAACCAATGGTAACTTTCACCTTTGGAGGGAAAGTTTACGACTCTTTGTCTGTGAGCATGGTATTTTGCATATGTAATTCGATTGGGTCTTGATGCAAAACTACTAAGGATTTTTAAAACACTGATATGTTGCAAAGGTATCAACATATAATATATACCATTGTAACGCTCAGCCTACAAGGCAGATTACACAAATAAATAATTCTTCTTTCCCTTTCCTACTGAAGTTGTTTGGACCAGTACACAAAAAAAGCCCCACAACTATTAACGATGAATGCAAACCAAGGTGTATTAAATACAAACAAAGAAACAACAAGAAACACAATGTATGCAATATTTACAATAAATGAATGTGCGTGCGTTTTCTACTGTCCTTTAAGTCCAACGTTGTTTTCGTGTATGTGTGTGTGTATTGGATCGGCCTCACCGGTGAAGTCCGGGAGCGCGATGTGGAACAGCGCTGTCCTGTGACGGAATCCCCAAGAAGAAATAGTCCAAAATAAGTAAATCCAAAACGAAGTATTTTGACGAAGACTACAATTTTGCAGGTTGGTTGAAGAGTCACAGATGGAGACAGCAAAGAGTGATGAATGTGATCGATCGTTGTATAATGCCGGCGAACGTTGCTCTAGAACACCGATAAGCCGGCTTCTTTTATCGGAAGTGTGAAATCAGGTGATTGAGATGACGTCAGGGGATTCCCAGACGCGTTGCGTCGGAACTCTCGCGAGAGCAAACGAGATTACAAACACTCGACGGGGCAAAACAAACCAAGGGACAACAGAAACAGTTGAGATACATCAACAATCACATTAGTTTTTTTTTTTTTTTTAAACAGCTGTATAAATAGCTCCCTTTATGTGGCTGTACTACACCATCATTTAGATGATCAAAATAGAAATTCAAAGATACCAAACATGGCACAGGTGGGTTATACGGCTAGTTATCTATCATAACGCATGCATAAAACAGTAGAAAGACAAATACAACAGACAAAATTAAAATACAATGCAGTAATACTGTACACAATGACCTGGGCTATGTGTAATAGGAAGGTCAAAGAAAGGGTTTTCTGTGAATGAATAGGAAAGAGTCTATTTCTATAGGCATTGTGTCTTTCCTATAGGCAAATGTAGCATGGGCAAATGTGCATTCCTCTGGGCAATAAAACCTCTTATCAGATGGTCGTCCTGGCAACTGAGCACTTTTGGGGTGTTAGTTGCTTTGGGGGGGTTGTCTCCAGAGCTCTAGCATATAGCTGGCTTGTTGGGTTTAAAGACTATTTGTTAAATGTAACAATTAATGTATGTCTGATTGGTCCAGATGCTACACTGTATTTTCAAACCTTAAAGATGATGCAAACTTGAACACACCCATTTTACAATTGTTCAGAGAAATACGTATTCTTCATTGTGTAGTGCAACTTACAAAACTCGACTGTTTACGCACAAATTAATGCAATTTAGAGTTATAGTACGTTATATATGCATCACTATGAGTTTGCAGCACATTAGAATGTTTTACAAGTATGTTATGTATTCATTTACACTGTTCAGTACTTTCATTTGCATATATTAAGAAAAAGGTTTCACTTCTCCTTTAAGCTTATGTGCTTAGACACATATTGTATGCGAACAGGGAAGCAGAGGAATAAGAAAGTAGGCCATCCAGTGTTGCCAAGCTACTTTAACACTATTGCCAATGGTTGTTTTTCATGTCCGCGGGTTGAAGCAACCCTAATAATGTAATATTTAGCCCCTGAAATGCTCATTTTATGAGGGAATCCTGCCCAAAAATGTGTATTTTACCCCCTGGAACACGATTTTTAATGGGGGACCCCCTCAAAATGCGATTGAGCTACTTTTGGGCTAGTTAGCAAGTGGGTGGGTTTTGTTGTGAAAACCTGGCAACCCTACCATCATCCCATTTATGGTGTGATCTTGTTTTTGTGGTGTCCGGAGGTTACCATTTGAAGTCTGCTACATCACAGTAAGTAACTTTGCAACTAAATGTTAGCTAGCAATCATCTTCTAACACTTTATTTTGATGGGTCCACAACATTCAACATACAAACTATAAGAAACTTTGCAAGTATATGTCGACATATTCTACTAACCCTAAACCTAACCTACTACTCAGTCTACTCTGCAAATTAATGAGAATTAGTTGACATGTAGCTGCAAAGTTACTTACAGTTAGTACAACCAACCAACACTTCTAGGTAATTTTCACAGATGTGGGCATAACTCATGTAATGTTTATTTAGTGACTTGCCTTCAAAAAGGTGCGACCTTCCACTAATGCTTTTACTCACTCATGTGTAACAGGATGATTGCCAATGAACTTTTTCCCACCAGCATTGAAAAAAAAAAACTTTCCAGCCACCTACAGCATTTTTGATGATTTGTACTAAACTTTCATGGTCCACAGAATATATTGTTGCATGTCTGAACATGCAGTCCACCAAAATAAAGAACATATCCTTCTACTTTTAAACAAACAACAAAAAAAAAACTGTTTTATTCCAGCTTCAAGCATTGTTTTTTTTTTATCAACACTTGAATATAGATAGGTTTCATAAAGCAAAAAAGAGAAAATCACATTTTTTTCAAATATTAAAATTGTATCATATTCAGTATTGTTGTCAAAGCAAAGATGCAGTAGATGGCTTCCATCAGCACTCCCAAAGCTTGCACAGTCCTTACCACTTCCTGGATTAACATTTCACTCAGTAACATTATGCAGTTTTAATTTTTATGCAGTTTAGTGTTGATGATTACATTATTTTTCATATATTTTTCATATTATTATTTATTTTTCATATATAGTTTAGTGTTGATAGCATTATCTTTTGTAGACATATGCAATATGTGAGATTGCTCATTTCTACATCTTTTTCGTCTGTGTTTTTAATCGACACATTCTAGACTCAAGAGGTGCATAATAGCCCCACGTGTATAACAGTGAAAACAGAGAAACCTGGAAAATGTAATGTTTGGCGGGGGAAAAGTTAAGAAACGATTCAGTTTTCATTTTTTATTTGGCAACAAAGAAACATTTGGCGGCTGTGGTACGTTATGAAAGTAGCCCAAAAAACGCAACCCGTAACCCTTTTTTTTTTTTTTTTTACGACCGTGAAGGTAAGACCTTTCGTTCATCTTTCTGACCCTGCATAGACATAGGGTCTTTTCACATTCAAGGACTAGAAAGGTACCAAAAACATGCGCAATTATAGTTGAATAGTCTATGTGACGTCAGTGGTTCAACTGTAATTTTCTGAAGCTATGAGGATACTTTTTGTGTTTCTTTGATGAATGAAGGTCTCACAGATTTGGAACGACATGATGGTGAGTAATTAATGACAATTTTTATTTTTGGGTGAACCAGCCCTTTAACTTGAAAACTGCTTAACATGGCTCAATGCATGAAAGACCAAACTGTAGTGAAACTGCAGTGATATGTAATTATTGGTATTGGCATTTCACATCTCATGAAAAAGTGCCCCCAGGTACGTTTTTGCCATGAGGCCAGATAGAGATTGTCAGTGACTGCAGAGCCACCATAGTTGCTGTATTGTGTGAATACACCACCAGACTAAACTGCAATGCGCACATCCTGAACATCATCCTTTCCATCGTATTTGCACCTGTGACGAGTGTCTCCGGGCTCATCAGCGTCGCCCTGGCTACAAACGATCTGCACCTGCACATCCTCATCACCGCTGATCGGTCACCGCTGCTTCCTCATCAATGGCGCGGCTTTATAAGCCGCTTGTTTATTCAGTCAGACAGACGAACGTCTTGAGCTGGAAGCACGGCAACTAACCTCTGTTCTTTCCTCTTTTAGAAAGCAGCGAGTGACCGACAGCCCTCACTGGAGCACCTCTGGACACCCACTTTCAAGCACAAGAGGAAGACATTGAGCACCAGCCGCACCAGCTTCACGCCTTCTTTTCTCCGTCACTGTTTTCAAGTATTGTCAATAAAATCCACCCTCCGGGGTTGTTCACTCAGCTTACCTTGTCGTGTGATTCTTCACCCGTGACATCTAGTGGAGAATGCAGGCGATTGCATGAAGAATCACTGACAAGCGTTGGCCCAGCACCCCACTAAAAGTTTTTTTTTTCTGTCTTCGTCTGTTGCAGCGGAAAGTGGCGTGCGCTCTTCCCCTATGGAGATGCAAGATCTGCTTCAGCACCTCACCGAGGTGAGCATCCGCCAGCAACTAATAGTGGAACATCTGGCCACCCGGCAGAGCAGAGCTGAGGAAGAACCCGCTGCTCAGCACGTTCCATTACCTGACCCCCGAGCGCAAGCCACCCGCCTTTTTACCAAAGATGATGGCGTACGACGATGTGGAGGCTTTCCTTCAAGTCTTTGAGAGCACCGCCACCCGTGAAGGGTGGGCCGTCAAAGAATGGGCACTGGCGTTGGCACCCCTCCTCACCGGTGAAGCACAACGCGCTTATTTCTCGATGCCCCCAGCTGCTGCGGAGAATTACGCCGAGGTGAAGCGGGAAATTTTAGCTCGGCTTGGTCTATCCCTGATCTGTGCGGCCCAGCAGTTTCACGACTGGGAATATAAAGCCCGGGTGCCAGCCCGTGCCCAGGCGGCCGAACTCACACACAATGCACAACACTGGCTACTTGAAGGAGAGCCCACCGCTGCTCAGGTAGTGGAACGGGTGGTCATCGATTGCCTCCTCTGTGCCCTCCCGCGATCCCACCGGCAGGCGCTGGGAATGAGGAACCTTGCCACCATCCTCGAGCTTGTGGAGGCGATCGAACTGGCGGATGCCGTTCAACACCGGGAAGCTGGGGACAGAGTGCCGCCGTTTCGGCGGAGGGTGGTCCAGGAGCGATGCGCGCCGGAGGGCACCCTGCATAGGGTGGAGGAGAAAGAAAGTGGAGGCCATCCTCACCGCTCCCAAACCGGAGACAAAGACCCAGGTAAGGGCCTTTTTGGGGTTGGTGGGGTATTATCGCTGCTTTATCCCTAACTTCTCCTCCTTAGCTGCCCCCCTGACAGATCTTGCCAGGAAGGGGCAGCCCGAGAAGATACGCTGAACCACGGCCGCAGAAGAAGCCCTGGACAGGATCAAGACGGCCCTTGCAATATTGTCATATAGGTGTCCACCTCAGCTTCTGGGTTATCAGATTGTTGAGGAATGCTGTAGTCATCTCCCAGAAGCAACATCATGGCAGTACCATGGCTGTGTTTTACAACTTTGGCAGCACACCTATGTCTCATCTCTTCCCGTAGTATCCATTTCCACAGTAGCACATATTTACATGAGTTCTGCTTTGCAGCTTCTTTTTCCAGGTGTGAAAAAATTGTAGATTTTATAACAAGGGTCCAGAACAGAGGCCATCAGGGCAATATCTTCCTAATTCATGGATCCATGTGGTCATTTAAGCACTGCTGAACCTTTGCCTTAAACTCTGACACTCTTTGGCTGTCATCCTCAGCTGTGATCAGGTTTAGGATGTTTAAGAAGCTAAATGTGTTGTCAGAAAGCACAATATCTGCCATAATCTGTCAGCAGCTTTGTTACCATTTGGGCAGACAGAACAGCTGTAAAAGCTCACCACTGTTCAATAAGTCTTCCAAACATGTTACACGCTGAGTTCAGTGGTGTAGCAGATGGACACGCAGGGCAAACTCCATTTGCTCATAAGTGTCGTATTGTGTCGATGAAAGGCAAAGATATTAGAGCCCTGCACTAGTGTTGTCACGGTACCAAAATTTCAGTATTCGGTACCAATACCAGTGAAAATCCACGGTTCTAGGTACCAATTTCGGTACCAAATCAAAACACAAAAACATGAATTGAACAACACACTATTTTTATTTATAGCAAACAAAAATAAAACAAAGTTTTGACTTGGAAGCTGGTATTTTGAGCTGAGGTGATGAAGCATTTGCTGGAATCCCCATTTTTCACTGTATAAACTGGCACTTAATCCATACATGTGAATTCAGCAACAGCTCGGTTTAGTTTTCTTGCCTTTTTGTCGTACTTCTGCTGCTCAAAAGCATCTGGAACCATTGTCTGCTTAGGAGTTTGGTTCGTGGTCTTCTTCAGCCTGCAGCTGTAAAAGGAAAATATAATATACTTCAGTAAAACAATGGGAGTCTGACTAAATGCAATATTAGATTGACACCAGCTAAACAGAACTTTATATATAACTTTTCAGTAAATAACAAACCTCAGCTTTTTATAACAAAGTTAGATAAGATTACTTATACTGAGTGTAAGATATCAATGTTACACAGACGGAAACTGTAGTATTAAAAACACTTTACAAAAAGATAACATTTAACATGACTTAATAAACAAGTGTTACATAGCAATTATTCTTCTTAATTTCAAAATGTATTCATAATTTATTTTAAATTAAAAGTTGTATCTGTTGACATTATTTCATGCAC
The DNA here is from genome assembly GCF_022985175.1 of Labeo rohita. Classification (NCBI taxonomy): domain Eukaryota; kingdom Metazoa; phylum Chordata; class Actinopteri; order Cypriniformes; family Cyprinidae; genus Labeo; species Labeo rohita. The sequence continues at coordinate 54,292 of NW_026128517.1, forward strand.
AATGAACAAACATGAACGATCAAATGTTTGTATAAAACAACATTCACACACATTAATTAATGTTCACTCACTGTAAATTTATGTTAGATAATATATTAAGTCATGTTAATGAATAGTATCTTTTACCAAACTATACAGGACTGTATTTGACTGTACTTTTATTTAATCAAACTGCGCAAACTATATTTCATAGCCTAGAACTGCTTTTCTGATGGACCGATTTTAAGGCATTAACCATACATTTGTACATTTGTTCTCTAACACACATATTTTAGCTACACGGGTCATTTAAAAGCCTCAGGTGTGTAAAAATAGTACACTATCATGTCCTGTTTTTTTCTTTTAATAAATGCTATAGGAGCATTAAACACTTAATAAAGAAGTTTATTCTAATTCTCGCGTTAGCATTAGCCGCGCTTATGCTAACGATTAACTAAGCAAATGGCGATGTTTATTTAACGTATAATTTTTATAACAGAAGCTCTAAATATAAAATTAAATTAAAACTTACCTGCTTGAACTTTCATTAAATCTGGGTGTCGGTCTTTGAGGTGTTTTATTAAGTTCGATGTATTTCCTCCTTTTGAGAGAGAACTTCGATGACACCGTTTGCAAGTGGGTTTCTGATGATCTATGATGTTGCCCTTGTCATCAGTCGCAAATACAAAATATTTCCACACGTGGCTCCTTCCTCCTTTCTTTTCAACAAGCGGATTCAGAGCAGCTGCATCAGCAGCACCACCGGTCGCCGTGTCTTTGTGCTTTTATGAAGAAGACGCAACTGCGCACTTTTCGCATAGCGCAGCAAGAACCGGGTTGACCGGGTGCTCGGTGCCACCGGTACTTAAGAAAACCTGGTACCGTAACATTTAATTTTTTTTAGTACCTACTTGGTACCGAAGTACCGGGTCTTTTGACAACACTACCCTGCACAATGATTATAACATGATTACATTTTGTTTCGTTAGTTTAGTTAATAGAGAAAAATGTTTGGAGCATTTTTTGTTTGTTAAATTTAACCCTCTACTGCATAGCGTTGCCCTCAGGCAACAGAAGCTTTTCTTAAGCCCCATTTCCATTACATGTTTCTTTAAAAGATTTCAACCAATCAAAACGGTCATATATAATTTTATGTTTTATAATAATTGTTATAAAACAGTCCAAAAAGGTGCGGCAGTCTCTATCAAGCATTATTTGAAGGCGGGACTTCCTTTTCTGACACGTGGTCACATGAGTGCATGCTGTGAGAAGAAGGTAAGATTATTTGCTTTAGTAATCTTATTTAACATGACATAAATTGTAAATAAAAAAATATGTATGTGTGCATGAAGGAGTAGATAAGCATTTTGTCAGGTTTTATTCACTTTTTTTATTTAGCATGTTAATCAATTCAGTTTTTCTTTTTGTTGCCTCAGGGCAACATTATGCAGTAAGGGGTATTGACAATGTTTTTTGATGTAATCACATATCATTACATGTATTTGTGCTCAATATAATAATAAAGAAATATATATAATTTTTACTTTATTTTTGCATGCTAGTTTTCAATGCAAGAACATGCTAAAAACATCAGTGTTTTTGATTTTGCTTTGTTTTCTGCACTGATGTTTACAGGAAAATGGATGCAGGGACATTTTATGGTATAAAGAACAGAGAGAAGCTATTTGTCAGAATTATAGCAAACAATGGATTTTGTAGTGAGAACAGTGAGCTTGAGGGAAGTGACAGTGATGAAGAATGGACCCCAGAAAGAGGTTTGAAAAGCAGAAAAAAAACATGTTTAAAAATAAAAGGCATGTTTAAATATTATATACCGTAACTCCTGAGGAAAATAGGATTTCAGAAAGCAAAGTTATTGGGGAAAGGAAGGCAATTCTATCAAAGTCACAATTTGCAATTCATTTAGCCACAAATGTTCTCTTATTCTAGGTGATGAAGAAAACGATGATGAGAGGAGTGAAGAAGAACAAGAATCTGAAGATGATGATGGTGAGGATGTCCCTCGGCAACCACGGTGGAAAACCAGCCATGATTCTAGTTTCCCTGCATACCCTGATTGGCAAGACAGCCTTCCAAATGCTGATGACATCTTATCCCCTTATCAATACTTCCTTTTTTTTTTCCACTTTAATTTTTATTGCATTTTTAGTATGTCACAACTGTTTACAATCAAATGCAATTTTCCAAGTAGCAGAAAAGGCTAACTCGAGTCAGATATGACATACCATTTCAATAACAAGCAAATAACTTAAAAAAAAAATAAATAAAAATAAATAAATAAAATAAACAAAAAACAGAGCCTGTGGTGAGAATACTGTAGAAGTAGTATAAACATGGTGCATACAAAAAGGAAAGACAATTGGGTATAAAAGAGTAGGCACATTTGACATTTATGCCTAAAACTTTGGCTAGTACAGTCTGAGAGCCAGTCCCCCTATGGTTTGTCGAAGTAAAGATTCCATTTTTGCCATCTTTTGGCATACAAGTCCACCTTCAAACGTATCACACCTGTCATATGTTCCAACGTCCTTATTTCCTGAATTACATCAAGCCATTGTTGCTGTTTAGGTGTATCAGGCTTATACCAGTTTCTGGTTATGGTTTTCCTTGCTGCTGTAAGGAGAGTTTTTACCAGGTATCGGTCCTCCTGAAGTGTAACCAGTGAAATATGACCCAAGTACAAGACAATGCATGAAAATGGGATCTCATATCCAAGCACCTTTGTTAAGGTTAAATGTACATTTTTCCAAAATGGTTTCAGTTTTTCACATCTCCAAAAAATGTGTGTATGGTGTGCTTCTAAGTAGCCACATTGTCTCCAGCATTGTTGGGGTGTAGAAGAAGCTTTACTGCTGATTTTAGGTGTAATAAAGAATCGTACTAAATTCTTCCAATTGAATACCCTCAATTGTTGCGAGCTTGTGGAGGAATGTTGGATTTCACACATACCAAACCATACATCTGGTAGAATTTCTACATTTAATTCTTTTTCCCACCTTGATTTAAGGTATAATGTTGAGTTGGCCTTACTTTCCATAATACTTACGTAAAACATGGAGATTATTTTTACACATTTACTATTTGATTTGTATGCATTCATCATAATCTTCACAACTGGATTAATTTCGTGTGAAGTTTCCATTTTTATTTCTCTGTTAAAGTAATCTCTGAATTGTATATACCTAAATAAGTCCCGATTAGTAAGAGAAAATTTTTCTTTGAGTGTTTGGAAAGTAAGTAATTCCTCGTTTTCCACTACTGTACATATTGCTCTAATGCCTTTTGTTGCCCATTGCTTAAATGTGGCATCATTTTCACCTGGTTTAAATTGAGTATCAAAGGCTATCCATCGAAGTACTTTTTGGTCTTTGCTTAATTTAAATTGTCTAGCAAATTCAAACCAAAACTCCACTGCTCCAGAGGTTATTGAATCCAATTGACTTTTGACTACTGAGGGAATTTCTTTTTCTCCAAGAACTGACTGATCTGATAACCCACCATATATGTCTCAATTTCCTTCCATCTAGCAAAATAATTGTTGTTACACCAAAGAAAAAGGGGACGGAACTGAGCTGCATAAAAGTAATCTTTGAGATTCGGCAAGGCCAATCCTCCTTTGTGCTTGGCTAACTGGAGTGTTGTGTATCTTATTCTGGGCTTCTTTCCATCCCAAATAAACCTGGAAATAAGTTTATCCCAGATTGTAAACTGGTGTCTAGGTATCTCTATTGGCAAAGCTTGAAATAGGTATAGCAATCTAGGTAATATGTTTGTTTTGATGACATTGATCTTACTGACAAAATCTAATGGATAGGTAGACCACCGTTCCATATCGCTTATAATACTCTGGTTAATCACATTATAGTTTGCACCATACAAGCTACTCAGGTTTTTTGTAATAATCACCCCTAAATATTTTATTTCTTCCATGTCCCATCTTAAATTATATCTATGTCTGATTTCCTCAGAAGGTTTGTAATTAAATGCCAAAAGTTGTGTCTTCGCAATATTTAGTTTGTAACCAGCAAAGAAGTTAAATTCTTCAAGGATTTCCATTAGTACGGGAAGGGAATCTTCAGGATCTGTTAAATAGATCAAGACATCATCTGCAAATAAACTAATTAAATGATCTTTATGTCCTATTGTAATGCCTTGTATTTGTCCCCTTATCAATACTTCAAAACATTCTTCTCTGATGATATACTTGACGTTGTTGTAGAACAGTCAAATTTGTATGCAGCACAGGTTAATCTTAACAAGCCCCTTAACCTAACCAAAGCCGAACTGTTGAAGTTCTTGGGCACTACCTTGTACATGTCCTTGTTTGGACTGCCAGCAACACGGATGTTTTGGCGCCCTGAAAGCAGAATTTCTCAAGTAGCAGATACACTCACTCTAAACAGATGGGAGGAAATCAAGAGATTCCTGCATTTCAATGATAATGATGATCAACCAGTTCGATCTGATGACAATTTTGATGAGCTGTTCAAGATCCGACCCTTGATTACTCATCTTGTCTCTAAAATGAATGCAATACCCATGTCAGAGAAGCTGAGTATTGATGAACAAATGGTCCCATTTAAGGGACGAAATCGCCTGAAGCAATATCTGCCGAAGAAGCCCAAAAAATGGGGGTATAAGCTTATGGTTTTGGCTGGCTCTGATGGTATTCCACACAACATTGAAGTATACACTGGAAAAGTAGTGCAGCCCACCCATTTGGTAGATATAGGAGCCAGTGGAAATGTTATCCTCCACCTTGCTCAACCAGTGCCACAACACAAAAACTACAAACTGTACTTTGACAACTGGTTCACCAGTGTCCCACTACAACTTGAGCTAGCTCGTCAAAGGGTGCACTGTCTTGGTACTGTTCGCTCCACCAGATTACCAGGCAACAGCATGGTCTCTGATGCTGAGCTGAAAAGATCTGGCCGTGGGTCTTTTCAAGAAAAGACAGCAATTGTTGGCAATACCACTTTGTATGCAGTAAAGTGGTATGACAATCGCTCAGTGACCCTATTGAGTGATTACGTGGGAGCACACCCAGTCACTCATGTCCAGCGATGGGACAGAGGAAGCAAGGCGATCACTGATGTCCCGTGTCCTGCTGTTGTAAGAGACTATAATCAGCACATGGGAGGGTTGGACCTCCTCGACTCACTTATAGCCCTCTACCGAACCAAAATCAGATCAAAAAAGTGGTATCATCGTCTGTTTTTCCACTTTCTAGACAAGATTGTGGTGACCTGCTGGTTGTTGTACAAACGGCATTGTAAATGCAATAACCTGTCAGATGCTGAGGTCATGCGGCTGTATGCATTCAAATCCTACATTGCACAGGGTCTCTGCAAATCTGGGAAAAGTCTGGAGAAGAAAAGAGAACGGCCCAGTGGTGGAATTTCAAGTGATTATGAGACAAAGAAGAGGCAGGGACCCACTGCTCCAATCCCAATCCCAGATGTGAGGTTGGATGCTACAGCCACTGGATCATCATGAGTGAGAAGAAGGGCAGGTGCAGGGTACCAGGCTGCAAAGGCACTCCAAAAGCTAAATGCAGGAAGTGTAATGCCCACCTCTGCTTCACAAGCACTACAAACTGCTTCTTGAAGTTTCACACAGAGTGAGAAAGTGAACACTGCAAACATGTCTACAGCATGTTTTTAAAAGAAAATGGCCACTATTTGTTGAATTTGTATGGACTGACGACAAGTTTTGGTTAAATAAAATATTTGTTAAGACATATTTGAAGTGGACAAATGTCAATTAAATATTTAAAACACATTTTCAGTTCAAAAGAGTACCTGTTCCCTCAAGTTTCCTAATAAATGTTGAGACAATATTACATTTTTCTCTGTGATTTACTACCTATACTGCATAGCGTTGCCCTGGGGCAACAAAATAAAATCTACTAAGGGGGGGTGGTGTTTTTAATTTTTTTTTTATTTTGTTGATCTGTTATCTTAAATCTTCCATAAAATTAGATTAAATATTTTTTTTGAGTACAAAACCATAATTCATGCATTAGAGGGTTAAGCTTTTGTGTCAGCACCGATAGCCCAATAGTTAGTCTGCCAGCATACAGCGCAACTGTGCTGCCGGCGACCCGAGTTCGATTCCTGTCTCGAGGACCTTTGCTGACACCCTTCTATGGTTACTTCCTGTTTGGCAGCCATATAAGTAGGGCCATGCCAAACAAGAGGTTGCAAAGTATTGTTTTGCCTGTGCGGACTCTACCAAGCGTTTTCCCTTGTTTCATGCCATTGCCATTGTCTTGTTTATTTGTTATTTTTTCATTGTTTTGTTTCATTTGTTACTTTGAACTGCCCACTGATATTTTTGACCCTTCTGCCTGTTTATTGGATTACGCTCTTGTCTTGCCTTGGATATCACTTTTTGTTGGAGATTGACTTTGCCTGTCTGACTACGGTCTGTTAAATAAAGCTTGCAACTGGATCTATTCACGCTTCAGACAAGTCGCGTTACAAATAAAAGGGTCTACTTTTATTTGTGTGCACTCATAATATAAACAAAACGCTGTGCTTTTATAAAATAAAGATTTCCGCTGTTGCGGTTTTGAGCAGAAGCGCTTCTGATAAACCGGAACTCAGCGAATACTTGCCTCACTGACTTGATAAATGTATCTATAGAAACCTTTGAATTATTACTTTAATAGTTCAAATCGAAAACAAAAACTCTTTCATTATAAAATCCCTAAAGATGCATTTCTCTCTAAAGGCGTGTCAGGATCATCAATTTTATCTCTGCGATACAGACTCAGGAAACATGCGTTCTACGTACATTCTTTACATTCTTCTTCTTATGTTAGGTTTCTTTTATTATTAAATTACAATAATACTCAATTTCATTGCATCACTGTATGATGCGCTGTGAGGATAATAAAAGATTAGTCTATTAGCTTACTCGCTGGCAATGTTTTTAAAAAGTTTTTTTAAAAAGGTCTATTAATGAAAACTGCAACAGTAATGTGTTGTTGAATAATAAGCAAATAATAGAATTATCCACCCCTAACCTATAGTGAAGGATTAACCAATTTTGATGCAATAAATCTGGAATAATTTAACAATGTTCATCAGATTTGAACTTGGAAACCCCTGAGCTAGAGTCGCGTATGTAGCGTTTACTGATTTTTTTTCTTCTTTTATTTATTTATTTTTCTTTCTTAACAGATGATAGCTCAATCCTCAACATTAAGTACTCTTGTGAACTCATCTTCCCCTTTTACCACTTACAAACGCACCATCTACACAAACCCTCCAGAGATCTTCCTCTCAGACATCAGGAGGTCGTAAAAGAAGGCCTAACCCCGAGATGATTTTTCAGCACTAAAGGGAGCAAGCAGAAAAGGAAGAATAAATCCTACAAACTATGACCAACATGATGGGTCAAGTGGTGCAATGTGTACAACACTGTGAAATGGTGCAATGGAACGGCATGCCAGGGCTTCTGAAATGATGGCACACAAACAGGAGGGCACCTATGTCACCATCCAGAGTCACTGAACTCTTTTCATCCACCACCTACTTCTTTCCCTTCTCCTCCTACTCCTTTTCCTACTACGTTTAGCCAAACAGTCCAGAACCCTGCCACATTTACTGAAAGTGAAACCCATGATGAATCTCATAATTCTTCCACAACATACTTTAATTTAGAGTGAACACTTTGAAAATCATTCTGATCCCATGAAGATTTGATTGTTTATCTCAGTTACAATACCATGTAAAAGGAAAAAGGGGAAATTTTTGTTAGTATAAAAGTGTTATACAAATGAAACACTGTTGTACTGTTCTTTTTTTATTTCATTTTTTAATTTACATTTCAGTTCTATATAAACAGCATATGTCTAAACTTGATTCTTTGTTGAACAAGACTGGTCAAAACAGTTACAAAAACAACAAACTGCTGCAATCTTTTTTTTTTTTTTTTTTTTACATCTGTTACAACATAAATGAGAGCCAACACGGACCAGCAAGTAGCAAAAGAAAAATAATTTATTTAACAAAAGCATAATTAACTAATTAATTTCAACAATCAGTAGTCAGTAGCAGTGGAAGTCAGTAATGAAGGGATGCATGGCAGAGGACTATAAGCTGAAGGTCTGAAGTGAATGTAAACAAAACATAAAGAACAAACAAAACAGCAAGCCGGCTAGCGTGGTAACATCCCGACCCCCGTCCTCATCAACACTGCAGTTTTTAATAGCCCGGCATGATGAGCCTCAGGTGGACACACCCACAACAACCACCATACCTGCAAACCAAAAGAAAGAAAAAAAACAGGCCCAGCACCCACTAGGACGTAACACATCTCCAATTTACATCACTCATTTTTTTAAAAGAAGTGTACAGAAGTAGACAGGGGTCCTCCTGTTGCAAATCAATGCATTTTATAAGAAAAATATCTGTATTAAAAAGTAAGAATCACTTTAGTTTGCACCGACTGGTCGTACCAGAAGCAGTTCCAAGTGGATGCAAAATACGCCTGAACTGGGGTGCGATGGGATGGCATCAATGGACTAACCAGCAAACCGATTTCATTGCACAACATCTGAAATGTTGTTTTAGTCATGCTAAAAAAGCCAAAATGCCTTGTCTACATGTTCTGAGACGTAAGTAATTTATAATATATATCGGCCTACATTGTATTTTAACAGTGTTATTTAATGTAAAAGAGACAAATCTATAATTAATAATAAATACAAACGACAAAGCCAGATTTTGAAGTTTATTTTCATTGAGCTGCTTTCGCCATTGTGTTGTTTCAAGCTGAAAACCATAAAATTGCGCTCCCTTTTAGATTCCTTCTCCACTCCTTTCATGACAGCAGATATGGCAGTTTATTTCACAGCAAGTGTTCTCCATTCTTATGTGTTTTTAAATGTACAATATAAATTTTAACATTTACCTCCACTATTACCCAGTGTAGACTGTAGTGTCCATGTCCGAAAGTCCCAGAATGCCGTGCGTTGCTGACGTCACATTCCCATACTCTATTGCAGGAAAAGTGAGAGAGTCCCATGTCATTTAGATTAGGGGAACAGATCAGTTAAACTGCGCTACAAATACACTATGATTTAAAAAATAATGAATGGGGTGCACATGCGCCATGGAGTAAATAGTAAATAACTATAGTTAACTGATCTTGTCAAAATTAACAGCATATTAATATAAAATGCCTGAGGAATTGTAGTTCATATTCATAGTGTTTTAAATAGCATGTTAAATAGCACTTAGGTGTGTTTAAGATTATCTTAAGTACTAAAGATTAATTTTTAGTATATTTTAGTATATTAAATTTGTGGGTGAAAACAGAGCACATTAAGTACATTATGGAAGTGCACTTTTTTCACCTGGGGCAACACAATCCAAAGTGAATAAGAGCCCTGTCACTGCTACTGTGTTCTTCTTCTTCCCTAAAATGGTCATGCAGCCCAAACCGCAGCTGAAACTTGGTGAGATCGTAGTAGTCTTGACCGCTACTCAAGTCCAAAGCCTCGCTCCAATCGGCCCATAGGTGGCACTACAACGCAAAAAAATGAACTTTTTTTTGACATTTTTGGCCATAGCTCGTACAATTTTTGTCATAGCCTCAAAAACTTTACATCATTGGGTCAAGGCGAACAAAAGTGCACTGGCACAGATTTTTCGTACAAAGTCAGTTTTTTTCTGCAAAATGGCGTTATGTCCGAAACATACTTTTGGGAACTAGTTCTAGGTTTTTCACCCGATCGGAACCAAACCACTGCAGAAAGGTTCTGCAGAAATAGAAAATTGCACAGCTCTGCCACTTGGTGGTGCTATAATAGGGAAAAAACATGAAAATGGCTATAACTACGCAACCATTAGTCTGATCGACCTGAAACTTGGTATGCAGTGTCTTTGTCCAAAGTGCTATAAGGGTCTATGAGGACATTGGCGTATCTCAAAAAACATGGCCGCCGTCTGCCAATAAATTTTAAGCACCTATTAGACAAGGTTAACGGAGGCCGATCGGAAAGAAACTTACTGGGTATGTTCGACTCAGTTGGCGCTAATGAGTTTTATGGCTCTTTAATGACGTGGTGTTTCACACATCCACTCAATATGCATATCACTTGATAGATCTCCTCATGATTAACAACTTTGCCTCAAGAACCACTGCTGTCAATCAAATCGTTCATTAAATATTCACAAATATGTGAAAAACCTATTTTTGTTAACCAGAACCAGAATCTCGATCAAACCACTGCAGTAATATTCTCTGGACTCTCTAGATCAATAATTATCAAAAAAATGTTGAATTTTGTCCTTTGGTTAGCTATAACGGCGTCAATTATAAAAGGGGCGTGACAGCATATAAAACCTAAACGAAAATTCAAAACTTTACGAAAATTGGTGAGAGCATGTGTCAGATGACTCTTAACCAGCATGCAAAGTTTCGTGAAGATCGGACCATAGGTGGCGCTATAACAGTTAAAAAGGCTTCAGAAACACAAGCTGTCTAAATGGCCTCAAATTGCTAAATAAATGTTCATATATTCACACAAACACTAGATCTTCATATCATATGAAAAATCTCAGAGGCCTTATATGCTCGAACCCCGGTAATTGCTGCTTGCAGCTATATTTATTATTATTTTTAATTGGCTTTTATTAGACTGTACTTTATCAGAAGGGATGTTCATTTTGGTTATTTTTTTCACCTAACCGACAAGTGACGGTCATTAAGCCACCATTAACCGTTAACTGACAAGATTTTGTTAAATTACAATTAAATTACGTGGCTGTGACCCATCAAAAATACCTAAATTTGTTTTCCAAGCATTCATTTTATATACGCAAAAAGCAGCATAAACAACAGAACGTGAGGATGTACATGGTCACATCCTGGCTAGTGTTACTAAATGATAGTCACAGTTCAAGCTGTACTAGATAGCAGATCCATGGCATGCACGATTGATGAACAAATGGAGTGACAGGATGTCTGCACAGGTTGACCAGTCACATTTGGACATTATTCTTGTTGGTTGTGGTGGTGTTAAAATCAAACCAAGTTGAATGTACTTGAAGATGGACGTGTATGGCAAATTAGTGAGTCTGCCTACATGTCTCACCCCCAGGCATGCAATACACAGGGGATGAGAATCCTCACCACAACATGTTGCTTAGAAAGTGACAGACAAGAAAATTCGTCATCACATGTTATTTCACTTACTTGTCCCTTAACAATGGTTTACACTGTGACAGTGAAAAGAAAAAACACCTGCTTTCAGAAATAGCCGTGTTCGGCAACGTACCTTGACAGCTCTAAAACCGTTAAGCAGCTAATCCTGAAAAGGAATACAGAAAATATGTGACCCTGGACCACAAAACCAGTCATAAGTCGCATGAGTATATGTGTAGCAATAGCCAAGAATACATTGTATGGGTCAAAATGATAATTTTTTTTTTTATGCCAAAAATCATTAGGATATTAAGTAAAGATCATGTTTCATGAAAATACTTTGTACATTTTTGCTTTTCTTATACTTATACTGACGTATGTTTATATTATGTGGTACAGCCAGAGTGTTTATTTTGCATTTGTCCACTAGGTGGTGTTGTGCCGTGGAAACGCGTGACGTTACTTAAGTCTCGCAACTCGCGGTCATCCTGTTCACGGAGGATGTAAACTGTCACATAAACTCTGACCGGTGCTGTTAAAGCGGTTAACGTAAGCAGCGAGATGTGCGAGTACCTTTGATAACCTGCTAATTTGCTTATTGTTTGATTGTAATGCTTTTAGCTAACTTTGGTTTAAAGAATGAGTTAATTCAGCCCATGTTCCTGTCTGGCCTTTTTGCAGCATATATTCACTCCGGAATAACACTACCAGGAGGAGACAGACGGAGATTTGGAGTTCATTCAAAGGTAACAGTTGCATTCTAAGAATTTGAATACCTGAATTTTACATGTAGATGTGTTAGAAGATATTTCTCAACTCCAGAAGAGAGACGATTTTTAAGAGAGAATGATTCAGATATCTCAAAAGCTAAAACTAATGTGAATTACATATTGTTTGTTTCCTGATTGATTTGTAGATATTTAAGAGGAACAAAGAAGTCGAAAGGAAAAGTGCCATCAACAAATTGAGTTTTTCACAATGACAATGTATTTACATTATGTGATGTTTCCTTTGCTCTAACCTTATACATTTTGAGCTATTTATGCCCTGTTCATTGCTAGTTGCATCAGCATATGCTGCATTAGGTTATATGCGGGTCAGCGTGAAGTTGCAAAGTCACTGGTTCAATAGCATTACGAAAACCAAAACTTATTCAAATTTTGAATGGTTTAGCAAAGAAAGCCTGTTTATCATTTCTGTTTATCGCAATCTCAGCAAAAATCTGTTACAATCAGTGAAGCTCTACACTGCACAATGAATTTCTTATTTACGTCATGTTACACTTTGTTTATTACAAAGAGAGATTCCCAAGCGTGCAGCGCTGAACAAAAATGTCACGTGGAGTTGATTCTAACTTAAAAGCTTGGCCAATCAGGAGATTAACAGAAAATGTTACTGGTTGCTATTGATCAGTGCTACCAAACACGTTGAAAATAGAAACCTCCAGGGTTCAAACATAAATATACAAAGTTCCTTGTCTTTGGTTTAATTTATCTTCTCTTGGTTTTTTGTTCCCTCTTGCACTCCCGAATAACCTGCCCAGGACACAGTTATTTGCAAAGAAATATGTAATAAGTATTTCAAAGGCTTCATGTTTTTAGGCGTGAAAAATTATTAAAGGGGTCATCGGAAGCTAAGTTCACTTTTACATGTTGTTTGAACATTAATGTGTGTTGGCAGTGTATGTACAAATCTACCCTATAATGATAAAAATCTATGCAGTGGTTTTTAACTAATCTGTAAAAATAATATTCCCTTTTTCAAATCGAACCATTCTCAAATGCCTGTCGTTGTGGCGTCACACCGACAGAGGCCGCTCTCACAATAGTTGATTGACATGAGCGTTTTACCTCAGATCAGCTGTCACAGTCCGTCCTCTTTGTTTCGATGCTGGAGCAGGGATGTAAGTTAGACAAGAATATCTCCGATTGAGCAAATGAGGTGTTGTGTTGCTGGATGTAATAATGAACATAGTGGTCGTCATTTACTCCCGACATCTGAACCGCTGAAGATGCAGTAGATTACATATGTTTGTGAAGGGAATTCGCCTCCCGATCTACATACTGTATATCTGTCTATGTTCACGCGAACATAGTTTTTTTATGAATCTTTGCGATCGGCTTTCCTAATAAAGTGCTAATTAGCAAGTTTAGCGGCTAAACGCGGCTAAAGTAAACAGGCTCGTCTTTCCACAGAGAGAATAGAGGGGTGGGGCGAGCAGAGCTCATTTGCATTTAAAGCAGCCTCAACCAGAACGAGATGATTTTTGGAGAGCTGATTTTGGCAAGGTAAAAAGGGTGTTGTTTTACACAACTATTGAGAATTTTGAACCAAAGTATATTATAGACTTTCATTAAGACCCTAAATAATCATATCAACTTGTGGAAAATGGGCATCCGATGACCCCTTTAAGATCATAAAAATATTGAAGCTGATGTTTTCCATAAAGCATGGTAGCCACA